>NW_007250839.1:3166-9788 GCF_000164805.1 Carlito syrichta
CAGAAGAGTTCTTGTTTGTCACTCTCTAAAAGTCAACCCAAACTCCAATTCAGTTGTAGTTAGCATTTTGAGAGCCTAACCATCTTAAGGTTATTAACGTAGCAAATGTGTGAAGTAACTCTTGTATGCCTTGCTCTTAGGTGACTAAGCAGTTTCACCAATAAACCCTCCAGCTAGTTAAAATAATTAGGCCCAACTCAGAGGAAGTGGAGTTTCTCCTGTTGCACAAATATGACGTCTAGCAGCTCCAGTGACATCGATGTGGTTTGTATTTCTAATTGTAAATGTGTCTGTGTTCTTTTCATTGTATTATGCTTTATAGTTCTCTTCTAAATTGAATTTAATTTTACAGAGTAAAATGAGTAGATCATAATTGAACCTTTGTTAAGAATTTTGAGGGTGTTATATAAAGCTTCTGTGACCATTTGTATACAAGTTTCTTTGTGAACACACACTTAAAATTATTTTGGGTAAATACTCAGAACTTTCATTGCTATGTCATGGAGTTCATGGAATCTTAACTTTATGAGAATTGGCTAAATAGATTTTCAAAGTGCTTGTGTTGTTTTAAAATTTCTTTTACATTCTTCTATGGTTCTTAATCCTTCAGTTGAATCAAGATAAAGATAACTGAAGTATACCTCTATATGTCATTGCTTTATCAGAAAAACATATTCATTTACTAGCAGGAACCTGTTGTATCTGAAATATCCTCGAATGGAGAGCAAAAGAAATCATTTCAGGATGTCCATACCCATTTTGAGGTATGAAAGTTTAGTGACTTCAATGCAGCATTCCTAAAATGTTAAACAAAAATTCTCTTTAATCTCCTATGAAGAGAAATTGTACCGTTAATTTAATTTTTGCAGTATCAAATCATAATTATCACTCCTTCATGATGATTTTTATAAACTTCTGGTTAAAACGACATCTCCTGAAGTTTTTGGAATAGCAACATGCAGATTTAATAGCTTTTAACAAAGCCTGTTACTGACCAAATATAGTTATGTGTATTTCCTTTAGATTGGTCAATGTTGAGTTAGATTTTTCAACAAACTCCCTATAGGAAATGTATTTATTTGAATGAAATGTGTTATGTGCTTCAGTGCATGTGAAGATTGTTAGGTTATGGCAGGGACAGGGTAAGGGTGGATGGGCGCAGGGAGGCATACAGTACTGCTGGGGCTGGCAAGCCAGAGCTGCATGCTGGCAACCTAGAGATCCCAGTAGATTGCAAAGAATTACAACACAAAAAGGTGAGAGAAGAAAAGATTTATTATAAAAAGTTCATCCCCCACACACAGGGAGTGGGCCTACACTCTAGGCGAGTATGACCTCGTAGCCCCCCAGAGTCCTGGCTTAAATCCTTTTCTTGGAGATGTTGCACGTGACTGCCTTGACTGCTGTGACTTCCTTATCGACCATATGTGGATGTCTTGGAGAACCTGTGACACATTAATGTTCCCCCACATTATCATAGCCCCTAGAGAAGGGTGTGGCAAGGATTCTAATTCTCCTGCACCTTCCCAAAGGACATCCCTTAGAACTAATGGAGGGTGTACCTCCTCTTATCTCCTAGGCATTCCCAGTGGGTAGCATGGGGGAATCCTTGGCTTCCCTGTAGATAGTGCCCGATTTACTGGAAGATAGAATCCCCACCTGCTCTCCCTACTTTTGTAATTACAAGTTTCATGACTTTTACAGTCCTTGCCCAATACATGATGTCTTAGGCCTTGTAAATTCCCTTTACTCTAGGCAAGCTTGATTGCCACTATGAGATACCTCTGATACCTGGAAGTCTGTTTCTGAAAAGACAAAGTTGGTAAAGTTAATTATACCTAAAGTGTACATTTCTCCAAAAGCATAGCATCTACTTTCTCATCATTGTGTCAGGGTTTAAGAACAAGATGATAAATGGCTTCCCACTCTCGGTCTGTCCTTTCAAAGATATCTCAATTAACACAAAATGGAGCCCATCAGTGTTTGTAAGAAGCATATCCTATGTAGTTCTGAGGACTATGTAAAAAGTAGCATGTTGGTAGAGATGTGATGACCAGAAATTCTGTGAGCCGTATACAACAGAGGTTATGAAGATTTCTTAGAAAGTAAGTGCTTTGACAAGTAAAATTATCTGTTGGGGTCTTTATCATTGTCACTGGTGAGAAGAGAGGAGGAGTGCTTCCAAGGGACACATGCAGTCTTGCAGGGAAAGGAGCACAAGGCGACCTGGTGAGGCAGGACACAGGTTGTCTCCTGGGCCTCTCTCCTACTGCACGACTCAGCCAGGGTCACCCTGGCAAGCCTTCACACTGGGGTGAGGGCTAGGAGCTAGGAGGGGAAGTGCCCAGGGCCAGAATCCCAGCCAGAAGTGGGCCCCACGTGCCCCTCTCCCTCGCTTCCAAAGGATTGTCTCTTTCCTTCCTCCCTTGTCCCTGCCCTTTCCAGACCACTTTACCTGCTCATTTTCTTTCCTCCCACATCCCTCACCTGAGCCCCTTGTCCTTGTCCAGAGGTCTCTCAAGTCCACCCCTGTTCTGTTCCGATTGGAAGCAGAGGAGGACTCCCTTAGCCAGCCGTCCCCTGCCCACTTCAGTTCCTCCTAAGTCTACCTTCCTCTCTCCTGAACACAATGGAGGACCTGGAGGAGACCTCCCCTCCTAATCCTGCTAATCCCCGCAGCCAACCAACAGTCCGACCTTGTCCTTCTGACCCATTTCCAGATCATTCTCCTACCCAGCGCAGGCAGCACAGGTGCTTTCTGCGACTTGCCCTTCCTGGATCTCAGACACCGCCCTCTACTAGGTGTCTCGCTGTCCTGCCCCGTCCTTCCTTCCCCTACACAGGTTCTCCACAGCTTTTGAAAAGCCACTTTTCTTACCCTCATCCTTCATTCGCTCTCATCCTCTTTTCTCTCTAGCTCTTGGATGTTACTCTTACTTGCTGTGCACACACCTGGCTTCCTGTTTTTCCCTCTGTTCATCATTGATCATGCTCTTCCTTCTGCCCTGTATGCCCTTTCATGCACCTGGCCAACGCCTTCTCCTCTTTTAATTTTCAACTCAGGAATAACCTTTTCTGAAAAGCCTTCCATGACCTCCAGCTTGGGTTAGGTCCCACTCCTCTGTCCCTGCTTACTCCTGTTCCTGCCTGTGACCCGGCACAGGTAATACCAAAAGCAGTGACATGAACAGACCATTGAGCATTGTTGGACCAGGCATCATCGAACATTGCTGCTGTTAGGATTCACACAATACTAGCCAAGATTCTTGTCCTCAAGAGAGCCCTGAGAGACATTTTCATCCCAATTTCCTGCTTGAGGCAACTGAAGCGCAGAGGAATTGAGTAACTTGTCCAAGGTCACACAGCTGATAAGCAACTGAACTCTAATATTTGACCCAGCCTTGTTCCCCTAGAGCCTGCACTGTTGACCTCAGTGCAGCAGCACAGTGGCTCTCACACTCCAGCAGGCTTCAGGGGCACAAGGAGGGCTTGTGCAAACCCCGACTGCTGCCTCCACTCTCAGAGTTCCTGATTCGATAGATCTGGGGCAGAGCCTGATGCCTGACATTTCTGATACGCTTTCAGGCAATACTGATGTTGCCGGACCATGGACCAGGGTAGCAATCACTGTCTCTGTTGGAATGATCTCTTTCCTTGTCTCTCTCCCCAGCTAAGTTGGGAGTTCCTTTAGCACAGGAGCTTTTTTTTGCCCTTGTTCCCAGTACCTGGCACAGCAGTTCAGCCAGGTTGTAGGCCCTCAATAGATGTTTATTTGATTACATGAATGAGAATATATTTTTGACCTTTCATCTAAATGCATTTGTTTGCCTAAATTTTAAGTGTACTTCAGGAAGAATTCCCAGATTTTTATCAGCCACGTATTTGGTTGCCGTATAGGGACATATGCTCAATGTTTTTGTTAGGGATATTATTGCCTGCATGTTTTTACATACTTTGAACTCAAAGAGATGTCTGTGATATGTATTCTTTGTGGAGTGGAACTCTCACTGTCTTTATGTAGACTTATCATATGTATAGATATAAACATACATGTTACATATGAAGATTATAAAGTGAGTCTTTGGCCTTTTAGCAGATCTGAACAGTTCTTTGCTAAGACAACACCTTCCTGGGTGTGCAATGTCTCCTTTGTCAATGCACTGGCTTAGAGGAATTTTGATACCTCACTGACTGGAGTTAGCGCTTCCTAAGTGCCTGCGTGGAGTAGGGTGGTGGAGGGGCCATTGGAGCTTCTGGGCTCAGCCCGTCGTCGACTCTGTGTCACCTACACCTACAACCAGGCCTCAAGTAGGAGCAAGACATTTCTGACAGTCTGAGAACTTTTGTTGTGTCTAACAGTTAACGTTTTGCTGTGTCTAGCAGTTAACATTTGACTTAACGGCGTTTCAAACATGTTACTTTCCTTGTGAAATAGCAACTGGTAATCACTTTTCTTATAATAGGTTATATATGATGCAATCAAAAACATGGACAAGAAAATTGACTTCGTGAAAAGACAGGTTTCCAAAATTCATCGTAGCCGTGTGAAAGCACTGCAGCAAAAACGTGTAAGTGTTACCAAAATGCTTTCTCCATGATGCTAAAACTCTGGTTTGTCAAGATGCCAGTCAGTTAGAAGTGCTAGAGAACTGGTAGCTGTGAGAGTTTAGCAAGGGCCATCTCTACTGGTAGCAGATGGGGACTAGACTGCTGGGAGAACGCTGCAGTTTATGTTTGATAAATTCTGACACCGAATACTTTTACGTTTGCAACTGTAATGTATAAAATACAAATAAAATGTCAGGTAGAAAGGTAATACAACTTAATCATATAATCGAAAGCATTCATTTATTTTTGATAATAGGAAGCAGTGTTGCACTGGAAATACATATTAATGTGTTTACTACGTATTCTGTTTCCCTTTTTACTCACCGTTGATTCATGATGAATTTTTGCTATTTCAGAAGGCACGTCGAAGTGCTTCCAAAAAGTATAAACGCCTGCTTTCTGACAAACTTGAGCTCCAGAGATTGATAGAAATGGAGCGTCGCAGTCCATCCTCCCACTCCGTCAGTTATAGCCCCACTGTACCAGTGGGAAGCCGGGAAGATGATTTCCAGAGCTACCCTATAGATACATCATTTCCGTGTGAAGAATACCAGGAGCGGAAGCAGGAGTCACCAACCGGGGTGCTGGAGTGTAATGAATCCCAAGAGCTCCAGCAGGAGTCAACAACCAGGGAACAGGTCCTTATCCAAAGGCCACCTCCTGCCTTGCTTTCCCCCCAGCATTCCTATCAGCCATATTGCACATCTGATGATGTGATGTCCAGCACTTCTTCAGCGGCTTCCTTTGCCAGTCCCTGGGCTTGCAACACCCGTGGCATCTTAAAAGCACGAGTGTCAGGAGCGGTCCCTGCAGACATGCGAGCGCAAGGAGAAGCCAGTCCAGTCCATGATCCTGAGATGAAAAATTACCCACCTTCACTGGGAAATAAATACACTGTGTCATCTCCCTGCACCCCTTGTGGTTTTGGTGAGTCTGTAATGACACATGTTACAAGCAGCACTATTTGACCTGTATCTGTCATCATCCTTGGTGCAAAGCAGCGGAAGCTGTTTGTTTCCTTCTTTGAGGGCTGGTTTGAGGTGATATTCAGAATGATGACTCACATTTATTAGGTTGTATTCCACACAAGGCACTGTGCTGATCAACTGATGTGGCACTTTCCACTTTTCTCACACTGACCCCATGATGGTGGCACTTTTATTACTCCCACTACCAAGGTCATAGAACTGGTGAGTGTCAATCTGCCACATGGTAAATGTTCTGGCCTACTATTTTTCTTTACCCTCTCCCTTAGTGAATAACTCCAAACACTCCCGAGATGACAAAATCCCAGACAATGGGGAAGAAAGGGCACATCTTTGGCTGAATCACACACACAAAAGACCAAGTTGCGTGGATGACCCTAGGCTGAAGAAACAAATCTTCCTAGCTACTTACAAAACCTACTGCACATAGGGCACACAAACTTTAGGGAGTTGAACACTCTGGTTGAAGAAATGAATACTTGTCAGGACACAAAAAAATTTCAACACATTTAGTGAAGGGTGCAGCTAAAACCTTTTGCTGTCTGAGCATTTCAGTTGTTTCATGTTTCAATCATTTCTTTTTTAACATGTAAACCTTCTACCACAATATCTATACGTGTACAATTAAACATCAGAGAGGTATTATGGAAATGTTAAAGGTATTCCTTATCTAGTTCAGGAAAAAAAATGTTGTCTCTCAAAGTGCACATTACCTTTTAATCCATAAGAGATGACTATCTAAAGAGTAAATTGATGTTAACATATCTTTACTGAATACAAATAAGATATTTGCTAAGAATAATTTGATGGGGTTATTGAAATTAATTGTGTAAAGTGAAGATTTAAACAATTATAAAACTGTAGACTTGGGGAATTTCCATTTCATTTAGTTAGTAAAATAAAACCAATCTATGTAGACCAAGAGATACGTTGAGATAAATTTCTTAAAATCCTTAAAGAGAATCATAGGTTAGGTTAGATCAACTACATTTTATCCAAGTAGCATATGTTTTGCAATATTTCCTGTG
>NW_007250840.1:0-8842 GCF_000164805.1 Carlito syrichta
TTTTTCTCGTTTTTCTGGTCAGTCTAGCTAGGGGACCATCAATCTTGTTTACCCTTTCGAAGACCAGCTTTTTGTTTCATTGATTTTTTGTATTATTTTTTTGTCTTCTATGTCCTGGATTTGGGCTTTTATTTTGGTGATCTGGATTCTTCTGCTGAAATTAGGGTTTTTGTGGTCTTGCTTTTCCAGCTTCTTTAGGTGGCTTGTTAGGTTGTCAATTTCTGTTCCTTCCATTTTCCTCATATGTGTTTGTAGGGATATAAATTCCCCTCTTATTACAGCTTAAGGCATCCCAGAGATTTTGGTAAGATGTTTCTTTATTTTCATTTGTTTCCAGGTATCTTTTGATCTCTATTTTGATGTCATCATTGACCCAGGAGTTATTTAGCATCATGCTGTTTAGTGTCCATGTCTTTGTGGGTTTTGGGGGGACTTTGTTGGTGTCAATGTTTATTTTTATTCCACTGTGGTCCGAGAAGTTGCATGGTAGAATTTCAGTCCTTTTAAATTTGCTTATACTTGATTTGTGTCCAATTATGTGGTCGATCTTAGAATATGTTCCATGTGGTGATGAGTAGAATGTGTATTCTGTGGTCTTTGGATGGAGTGTTCTATAGGTATCAATTAAGTCCATTTGGTCCAGAGTCTCATTGAGGTTCCGGATCTCCTTGCTGATTTTTTGTCCTGATGATCTGTCTAAGGTTGTGAGTGGTGTATTAAAGTCCCCAGTTATTATGGTGTTAGAGTCAATGTCTTTCTTTAGTTTTCCTAGAAGTTGCTTTATGAATGTTGGTGCGCCTATGTTGGGTGCATATATGTTTAGGATAGATATTTCTTGTTGATGGAGTGAACCTTTTATCATTATGTAGTGGCCCTCTGTATCTTTTTTAATTTTTGATAGCTTAAATGGTATTTTGTCTGAAATTAGGATCGCGACTCCTCCTTTCTTTTGTGTTCCATTCGCCTGAAAATTTGTTTCCCATCCTCTTACTTTGAGTCTGTGTATGTCCTTTCTAGTGAGATGGGTCTCTTGAAGGCAGTATATTGTTGCCTGGTGATATTTTATCCATTTTGTCATTCTATGTCTTTTCAGTGGTGCGTTTAGTCCATTCACATTCAGACTAATTATTGAAATGTGAGAGTTCGTCCCTATCATGGAGTTCTTATTGAATTATTGTTCTTCCACTTGGTTTTTTCTTTTTCTTTTTCTTTTTTTTTTTGTCTTTCTTTTGCTTTTGGGGTTGGTTCGTGTATATTTTATTCTTTTCCCTGTACTCTTGTGAAGAACGTTGTTCTTTTTTCCTTTTCTTCTGTGTTTAGTACTTTCTTAAGTGTTTCATGTAGAGATGGTTTTGTGGCTGCATAAGTTCTTAGGGATTGGATATCTGGGAAAGATTTTAATTCTCCCTCACTGATGAAGCTTAGCTTGGCTGGGTAGGTTATTCTTGGTTGAAATTGTTTATCCTTTACGACTTTGAAGATAGGGCTCCAAGTTCTCCTAGCCTGCAGGGTTTCTGCAGATAAATCTGCTGCTATTCTGATTGGTCTTCCATGGTGGGTGATCTGGGCCTTTTTTCTCTTGCTGCCTTTAGGATTTTTTCTTTTGTGCCTACTTTATTTAGGCGAATTATTATGTGTCAAGGAGTTGATCTTCTCATTTGTTGTCTTGCGGGGGTTCTCTGAATCTCTTGTGTTTGAATTTTTGTATCACTGATTAGATAAGGGAAATTTTCTTGAATGATCTCGTGGAAAGTTTGTTCCAATGTGGTCTCTGTTTCTCTTTCTGCCTCAGGGAGTCCGATTATTCTTAGGTTAGGCCTCTTGAGGTAGTCACTCATCTCTTGAAGGTTTTGTTCTGTCTTTTTTTAGCTTATTTTCTGTGTTTTTAAGAGTTTGGGTTATTTCTATATTTTGGTCCTCAAGCTCTGAGATTCTTTCTTCTGCTTGGGTAATTCTGCTTTCCATGCTTATCAATTTGTTATTTATTTCGTTCACAGTATTCTTTATTACTGTTATCTCAGATATCAGCTCCTTCCTAGTTTCTTCTTGTGTCTCCTCAATTCTTTTTAATCTCTCCATTATTGTTTTGATATCTACATTTGCATTTTGAGACCCTTCATTCTGGGGACTTTTCATTGTTTGTATTCCAAAGTCAGTTTTCTCAGTGTCTGCTCTCCCAGGCGTCTGGGAGAGACCCATACTCTTCTTTTGGTTTTTCTTCATTTCTGTAGATTTTTCTCCCTTTACCCCTTTCCCTCCCCCTCTTCAATTCTGTTTTTGAGGGAAGGTGGGGTTGCTTTTATTTCTCTTCTGCAATGACCTGTTCTTCCTTATGAGGGTCTTCTGGTTTTGTTCACTTTTCCCTCTGCTTTACAGTCTGTCTATTCAGCAGTTTGCAGTCTTGGTCCCATGGCCCGGCTTCTGGGTGTCCCTGCCTCCTCCCTATGAACTCCTCAGACCTGTGGTTCCAGCTATTTGGAAGGCTGAAGTGGAAGGATTTCCTGAGCCCAGCAGGTCGAGGCTGCAGTGGCCTTGAGCGAGCCACTGCACTCCAGCCCAGTACACGCTGTGTGTCTCTGAGTCGCTGTGGAGGTCTCTGTGTTCTGGGTTTGCCAACATTCCAGAAAGGGATTTGACCAAGATCTCAAGTTTGCAGAAATCAGGAAAGGGCCTGTTTGTATATTCTTAACATTAGTTCCTTGTTGGTTTTAACAAATCTACTGTATGGTAACTCTGACCATTTTGTTTTCAATGAATAACAATGCTAAATTTTTTATTATCAAATTCATATTTTGGTAGGGGGAGTTTTTTTGTTTTGTTTTGTTTTTTTAAATCAGGGGTTCACTTTGTCACCAGGCTGGAACACAGTGGCATGATCACAAGAATCACTGTTCACCACAGCCTCAACTTCCTGGGCTCAGGCAATCCTCCCTTTCTAGCCTCCCAAGTAACTGGGAATACAGGCATGCATTGCCACACCTGGTTAATTTAAAAAAAATTTTTTTTTGTAGAGACAAGGTCTTGCTGTGTTGCTCAGACTGGTCTCGAACTCCTGGGATCAAGCAATCCTCCTGCCTTGGCCTCCCCAAGTGCTGGGATTACAATGCGTGAGCCACTGCACCTGGTGATTTTTTTCTTTAAATGTCTATCCCCATTCTTGAGTCATAGAAGTAACCCCCCCAATTATCTTCTATAAAACTGTAGCTTAAATCTTCACTTTGAGCCCTTCGACCTTTTGGGACTCCACCATTACACGCAGTGCCACAAAGAATCTGCCTTCCTCTCTCTTCATGTAATGATCCAGGTTTTCTGAAACCACTGATTACAGATCCACCCTTCCCGCAGGGACTCTCAAGGCTGAGTTTCCGTGTACACGTAGTCAGTCTCTGAGCTGGTCTGCTGTCTGTTCTCATTCTGGTGCCATATTTTAAAACAATTACTGTTGTGAGTACTGCTAGGGTTTACCATCCATGTTTACTGGGTCAAACCTCCCTCTTTACTTTTTCTCAGCTGATTAGGTTACTCCTGGGCCTTGATTCATCCAAATACATTTTAGAGTGAATTTCTCAAAATCCAGTTAGAACTTATACTGGGAGCACATTTAAATTATAGACAATTCTAGAAGACTGACATTTACATTTCATATAATTATGCTTTATTAAAACATGCACCCGCCCAAGAACATGGACCATATCTTCATTTACTCAAATATTTTAACTTTGTAAAATGGAAACTTGACATTGTTTCAGTGTGAATATGGCTAAACTGAACACATGGTTCTTTTGTGGAAATGTCTGATTTGCCCGTCCCACCTGTGTGAAGTACTTTAAAAATGTATTATTCAGGACAAGCACGATGGCTGATACCTGTAATCCCAGCATTTTGGAAGGCGGAGGTAGGAGAAACGCTTGAGACTAGTAGTTCAAGACCAGCCTGGGCAACATAATGAGACCTTGTGTCTACAAAAAAAAAAAAAAATCAAAAAATTAGTCATGTGTGATGTCACACACCTGTAGTTCCAGCTACTTGGGAGTCTGAAGAGGGAGAAAGGCTTAAGCACAGGAGGTTGAGGCTATGGTGAGTTGTGAGTGTGCCACTACCCTCCAGCCTGGGCAACAGAATGAGACACCAACTCAAAAAAGAAAAAAATAAATAAAAATGTACTATCTGATTTAAGACTGAAGATGTTCACGCAACATAGATTTATAGAGTAACTGCTGCAGGCTGGGCCCGCTCCAGGTATAGAGAGAACTCATAGTTCCCAGCCAGGGAGTGGGAGGGCTTGGTCTTGTCTCAAACGTCACGGTGGATCTGGGGGTGCAGCAGCTGGGCTATGAGCCCACCACACTCCCCCTCAGGGGCATGGCCTGTGTTCTCACAGCTCCACGTTAATAAAATTAATTAGCACTTTGGAAGAGGACAAGCACCTTGGAAGAAATCAGTACGGCATTGAGAATTGGGTAGCTAGGAGTGGACCCAGTGTCACTTAAAGCAGTGGTTGAGGGACGGCCTCGCTGAGCTGCCGTGAAATCAGAATGGAGGAAGCCAAGGATGTGAGCTCTGCAGTGACCGGCGCACAGAGCATGCCATGCAGAGATGGGCACACGATGGGCTGCACAGGGACGTGGAATACAGCAGGAAGGACAGTAGGACTCTCACAGAGTGTGGGACACCAGTAGGGAGGAGGTCACAGAGGCCATGGAGGCAGGGTCAGGTAGAACCTTCTGGACCTATTTAGGGACGGGGCTGGTACTCAGGCTGAGAAGGAAAGCTACCAGGTCTTCGTGACAGTAACTCCTGTTTTCACTGGCTCACCCTGGCCACGTGACTAAGAAGAGACCAAGACGGACCAGGGCAGAAGAGGGCCGACTTCTGCAGCCTTCCACCCCAGAGTGATGGCTACTTGGACCAGAGGGGCAGGCCACCAGGGAAGTGGGAGGAGAGCTTGGGTTATGGGTATATTTGGAAGGCAGAGCCCACAGGATTTTCTGAAGCACTGGATATGGTACTGAAGGCTATATCAAAAAGTGTCTCGAAAAGAAGGACATGATCACGTGTCAAGAAAGACAAGGGTAGGTAGTTGGATTTAGCCACATGGAGGGACACTGGGGCCTTGGCAAGGGTGGTCTAGATTGGGGTAGAGACAAAGCGTGATCAGGGTGAGTTCCAGAGAGGTAGGAGGAGGGGAATTGGAGATGGAGAATCAGCACAGGGCATAAGGCACGGATGGCAGGAAGCAGGCGCTGCATGGTCCTCGCTCATTTTCTTTTGGGGAGACTGAGGCACAGGGATTTGTTAAACCTGCCCAAGCACACGTAACCAGGACCCACACTCAGGAGGCCTGAGCTCTTAACCTTTGCCCGGCGGTCTCAGTGGCCTTGTGCAAGCTGCTGAGTTGGTGCCTAGACATCGAGCAGTTTTTGTCATTGTGTGTGATGCATTCTGTTTATTGTGTCTGTAGTTGGTTTTTGTTGGGATGGAGATGTGTCACTAATCTATGTAAAGCAGATTTGCCTTGGGCACCCTTTCTTTCCCAGCATCCATCCCTAAATGTGCCTGTGAGTCCATTAGATTTCCCAGGGAAAGGATGAGATGGGGTGCAGACAAGATGTGCTCAAGACGGTCTTCCTGAGGGGGCACCATGTCCAAGGTGATGGCTTCACACCAATTTAAAAATCTGTTGCCTTAGAAGCTGGCCAATGTCCCCTGGAGAGTTCCCATTCCTTCTTTGTGCTGCCCCTGCACCTGGGTGCAGAGTGTGTGAATCGCTGGTGGTGGCTTCCTCTAAGGGATGGCATGCTGTCCTGGCAGTGGAAATGCCAGTGGCACAGGAATGGCCTGATACCCGCCCACAGAGCTCACTATCACTGCAGCAGAGGTGGCTCTTCTGGAAGAATAGCCTTCTGTCGACTCTGGGGGAAGTGAAAGTGCAGACATTTCTGCACATTGGCCATGAGCAACAGGATGAAACCCATTCTTACATCCAGGAAAGGGTCCAGGGAGCTGACTTCTTGGGCATTATCGTCGTCACATGTTTTCCTGCATCACAAATTGCACAGATATGACACATCAGACAACAGTCCTGGGAAACATCGTTAAATCAGGAGCAAACCAATGTTTCTGAGGCTGTCTCCCCGCCCCCCCACTGTGTGTGTGAACCCTGGGCATGGGGCATGGAGGGAGGCCAGGTGCTTGCACAGAGTTGGGGGCAGCAGTGTGGCTTGGCCTAAACAGTTGCCTCTGATTCTGGTGCTTGTTCTTAAAAACTGGTCACACTGCAAAGAGAAGAGTATTTCATTTTTTTCTCTAATTTTAAAAACTGTGGTAAACCACACATGGGATTTACTATTTTAACCATTCTAATGTGTACAGTTTTGAAGTACTAAGTGCATTCATATTATTGTGCAACTATCACCACCATATGTAACATAACCCTTTTCATCTTCCAAAACTGAAACCATGCCAATTAAAGAATAACTTCCATTCCTCCTGCCCCAGCCCCTGGCAACCATTATCCTACGTTCTGTCTGCATGATTTTGACTACTCACCTCATGTAGGTGAAATTACACAGTGCTTGTCCTTTTGCGATTAGCGTATTTCACTCAGTGTCACGTCCTCAAGAATCATCCATGTTGCAGCACATGTCAGAATTGTCTTCCCTTTTAGAGGCTGAATAATATTCTGTTATGTGCAACACATTTTATTATCCATCTATCTTTCAATGAACACTGGGTTGCTTCCATGTTTAGCTATTGTGAATAATGCTGCTATAAATATGGGCATACAAATATCTCTCCAAAACCCTTTCTTCAGTTCCTCTGAGTATATACCAACAAGTGAAATTGTTGGATCATGTAGTAATACTATTTTTAATTTTTTTGAGAGACCATCATAAACTTTTTTCCACAGCAGCAGCTCCATTTTACATCCTTACCAACAGTTTGCAAACCTTCCAATTTCTCCACATCCTTGCCAACATTTGTTATTTTTCTTTTCTTTTTTTAAATAGTAGTCATTGTCATGTGTATGAGGTAATATCTCATAGTTTTGGTTTGCATCTCCCTAATGATTGTGATGTTGAGTGTCTTTTCATATATTTATTGGCCATTTGCCTTCTTTGTCTTTTTTAATGAAATGTCTATTCACGTATTTTGCTCACTTTGAATCAAGTGGTTTTGTTATTGTTGAGTTTTAGGAATTTTTTATATATTTTGGATTTCAATTCTTTATCAGATTTATGGTTTGTAAATACTTTCTCCCTTCTGTGTGTTGCCTTTTTAACTCTGCTGATAGTGTCTTTTGATGGACACAATTTAAAAATTTGTATAAAGTCCAATTTGTCTATTTTTTCTTTTGTTGCCCTGTTCTTTGTTACCTTTGGTGTTATATCCAAGAAATCATTGCCAAATCCAGTATCATGAAGCTTTGGCCCTATGTTTTCTTTTAGGAGCTTTATAAGCTTTGGGGCTTACCTTTAGGTCATGGGTCCACTTTGGGTTAATCTTGAGTGTGGTATTGAATAAGGATTCCACTTTATAATTCTGAATGTGCATATTTAGTTTTCCACTACCATTTGTTGAAAAGTCTGTCTTTTTTCCATTGAATGGTTTTGACACTCTTGTTGAAAACTATTTGACCCTTTATGGAAGGATGTATTTCTGGATATTTTATTCTATTCCATTGGTCTGTCTGTCTGTCTTTATGCCAGAATCATACTGTTTTAATTACTTTGTATTAAATTTTGAAATCAGGAGGTGTGAGTCCCCCAACTCTTTTCTTTTTCAAACTTGTTTTGGCTAATCAGTGTCGCATGAGATTACACATGGATATGGGGTACATTTTTCTATTTCTGCAAAGAAATATTGAAATGTTGATAGAGGCTGGGCGCGGTGGCTCATGCCTATAATCCCAACACTTTGGGAGGCCGAGGTGAGAGGATTGTCTGAGCTCATGAGTTCTAGGCCAGCCTGGGCAACTGGGCAAGACCTCATCTCTGCAATAAATAAATAAATAAATGAGCCAGGAATGGTTGCACATGCCTGTAATTTCAGCTACTTGGAAGGATGAGTTGAAAGGATCGCCTGAACCCAGCAGGTCGAGGCTGCGTTGGCCGTGAGCGTGCCACTACAACTCCAACCTGGGAGACACAGTGATACTCCAACTCCAAAAAAAAAAAAAAGAAAGAAAGAAAGAAAGAAGGAAGGAAGGAACAAAGAAAGGAAGGAAAGAAGGAAAGGGAAGGGAAGGGAAGGAAGGAAGGAAGGAAGGAAGGAAGGAAGGAAGGAAGGAAGGAAAGAAAGAAAGAAATATTGACAGAAATTGCATTATATTTGTAGACAGTGTTGGATAGTGTTGACATCTTAACAATATTTAAGTGTTTATGAACATGGAATGTATTCCTATTTACTAGTTCCTAGTAAAATTAGGTTGTTGATTGAGATTTTTAAATGTAAGCATTCATAAGTATAAATTCCTTCTTTGCACTGCATTTTCTGTGTTTTATATGTTGTATTTTCATTCATCTTTAAGTATTTCCTAATTTTTCTTTTTTTTAAGATATTTTATTTATTTATTTATTTATTTTCATAATCAATATTTTTTATTGAGGTTTTGTGGGGTACAGTCAAGGGTTAGGTAGACAATTATGTTTCATTCAGGTACCCTGTTGATAAGAGGTGTTTCCCCATCCTCCGACAGATATTTGCTACCGTTAATCCCATCTCCCTCCCCCTCCCCCCCATAGTTTCCCAGTACCGTCAGTCATTTTCTTATAGTATTACATTGGATGTTCAAGGTTCATTATATGAGTGAGAACATGTGATACTCGGATCTTTGTTTCTG
>NW_007250841.1:0-8844 GCF_000164805.1 Carlito syrichta
TTTTTTTTTTTTGAGTTGAAGTCTCACTCTGTCACCCAAACTGGAGTGCAGTGGCCACTCCCGGCCACCACAGCATCGACCTGCTGGGCTCCGGCGATCCTTCCGCCTCACCCATCCAGGTAGCTTTTTGTTCTATCCCTACAAGTGCTTTATTTCAGGTCCTTAATATTTCTTGCCTGGAATACAGGGTCAGCTTTTTAAAAACATATTATAGAAAAGTTCAAACATACACAAAGGTAAAAAGAAGGGCATAATAAACTGCTTGTGTACCTACCACCATCACTTAGCTTCAAAAGTTACCAACACGTGACCAAACTTGTTTCCTCTGTCCTACCTTGCTCCCTTACTCCTCACAATACACACAAAGAGATGAGGTCTTGTGAAGTTGCCCAAGCTAGTCTCAAACCTGTGGGCTCAGGCAATCTTCTCGCCTTGGCCTCACAAAGTGCTGGGATTACAGTCTTGAGCCATCACGCCTGGCCAATAACTTTTTTCTTAACATAACTACAATACTATTACCACATCTAAATTTTTAAAATTCCTTAATATTATCAACTACCCGGTATTCAAATTTTCTTACCTGTCTCATAAATATTTTAGAGTTGATTTATTCAGAGTACAACAGGAATAACAGTTGGTACTTAATTGATATGTTTCTTACATCTCTTTTACTTTACAGATTTCCTCACCCTCTTTTTTTTCATTTGTTGAAGAAAGCAGGCTGTTTCCTCCATTTTGGATTTTGCTAACTGTATCCCCATGGCATCATTTAAACACATGTATTTATTTATTTATTTGTTAAGAGATGGGGTCTTGCTGTGTTGCCCAGCCTGGTCTCGAACACCTGGGCAATCCTCCAATCTCGGCCTCCCAAAGTGCTGGGATTACAGGCATGAGTCACTGTGCCCAGTCCCCATGGTAATATTTAATATGTTGCTCCATCCACCCAAATGTCCAGTAAGTTATGAGTCATAGAGGCTTGATCCAATTCAGGATAAAGTTTTTGACAATACTTCACAGGTGGTAGTATGTACTTTAGCAATAGCTTCTAAACTGTGTTCTTTCTCTCTGGACTTGCCTCTATTAAAAACCATTCTTGTTACCAACTGATTCCTATTTATCTTTCAAAATTCAGGTTAGGTACTGCCTTCTCCAGAAAGCTTCCCTGATCCTTACACATGCCCCACCTTTCTCACAGCTTCCATGGATAATGCTAACTACCCCTCCTTGAGGCTACCCCAGCACCTATATCCATTTCTCTTATAGCCCTTTACTACACGGCTTAATTCCTCTGCATTCTCAGATCTAGCTCAATGTGTGCCATATATGACAGTATTCATAAATGTGTGCCAAGTGGAATGAAAAGTCTTATTTATCACAGAAATTTCAAACAGAATGAGAAAAGTTCTTAACAAAAGAATACCCACCCAAAAAGAGCAGGTACTCTGATAAATTTTCATTAGAACACATACTGAAGGTGCTATTACTTAGAAAACTACATGAAGTATTGAAGTATAGGATTAATATAAATAAAGACACCCACAATAATACCCTCAGGAATATTAAGTCCTAGTGAGAATGAAAATGTAGAAACTGTAGAGAATGAAAAGGAGAAACCAGAAAAACAGAGAACCTAGCTCACCCACAAAATAACCTTTAACCATAGAAAGTTGTCAATCTCACTAACAACTGATATCAATTTCTGTGACAAAATATAATACAGACATGGTCACAAAGAAATAACAAATGCCTTTTAGGATCTCTGTGGGATTTCAGAACACTGAAATGAAGCCCTGTTCCCATATCCATTTCTAATTTGGGTTCTTACAAGTGCATGCATGAATTTATTTTAGCTTACAAAAATCGAATCCTCACATCAAAATTTCAAAGGCTCCCATCAGCTATGACTTTCCCCTAGCTACCTGGTGTTGGGCAGGGTGAAAACACCCCAAAGGTAACATAACCAGCACTCAGGCAAGTTGCTACAGGTCCTTGGGCAGCTTCCATTTCCTGTGACCACAACCTGTGCTGATGAAGAACCCAGTCAAGATCTGCGATCCTGGGAGGATCACACATTACCATGAGCATGTTATTCCTTGGACTCAGCATAGATACTGGCTGAATTTCCAGCTCACTTTTTAAGGTTACAATACTCATAGATATGAATAGCCAATTCATTTATATTCTATGTTTGAAATACTATTATTAAGTACACAGTGTCAATATTAATAGGGGAACAAAGACAAAGATGAATCAAACTGATACTGGTTTTGGTCTCAAGACTTTTAGAGTGGAGTAGGGTAGAAAATCCCAAACCAACAATAAAAATAAGAAAAAAACGAAATGCTAAATTTGAGTACAAACCATGAACTAAACAACTATAAAAGCAGCAACAATTAATTCTGGTTACAAGAAACTTAGTTCACTTCTTATATGAAGGATATATGGGCTAGTCTTTAAAAAAATATAAAAAGGCATCAGAGTTTATCAGTTTTTCAAATTTCCAACTCCACAGACTTGTATATCCATGAACCATAAAATAAAGCCAAAAAAAAAAAAAAAAGCTGTCCTGCCCTAAATGCAGTCTCTCATCTCGAGTACTGAGAGTGAGGAACACATAAGAAACTCTTATACAAATTTCTAGAAAGTGGTTTCCAGTCTGTTACTAGAGTACCTATGGAAGAACCTTTAAAATAATGTTTTAGTGAGCAAAAAAAGAACATGATCAAAACTGATAAAATACCTACTGGCTACAAACATTTGGGAAAAGGTTCTTCCTTGCTAGTAACCAAAGAGACAAATAGAAATGAAAACATTTCACCTATCACATTAGCAAAGTTTTTTTTGTTATTGTTGTTGTTTTTACATGAGAATCGATGTGAATAAGAAAAACAGGCACTCATACAGGTTGACAGAAGTTTAAACTGGTAGGCTAATTTGGAATATAATTGAACAATGTATTTTTCAAGAACCTCAATTCTTAGGGCCTACAAAAGTCTATATGATTTGATCCTACCTACTCATTTCACATCACTTTCTCCCTCATACTTTCCACCGACCTTATGGTGTTCTATTTATTTCTTTTCTTTTTTTATTGAGTTGGAGTCTCACTCTATCACCCAGACTGGAGTGCAGTGGCCACTCCCGGCCACTATAGCCCCGACCTGCTGGGCTCTAGTGATCCTTCCGCCTCAGCCTTCCAAGTAGCTGGAACTACAGGCGCACACTACCACACACCTAGCTAATTTTTTTTTTTTAATTTATTGTAGAGAGGAGGTCTCGCCAAGTTGCCCAGGTGGGTCTCAAACCCCCAGGCTTAGGCAATTCACTCATCTCAGCCTCCCAAAGCGCGGGATTACAGGCTGAGCCACAGAGTCCAGCATGTTCTATTTCTTTTGTGCCATTTTCCCCAACAATCTTTGCCTGACCCTCTCTCCCTCATATCTCCTTCTCCCCTGATCTTCACATATGCTATATTCCTTCTTTCGTTTGGCAAACCACTACTTATATTTTGGCCCTTAGCCTAAATACCTCTTTCTCAATGAAGCCTTTCCTGACCAACGCCATTAGAACCATCCCTATTACATCTGTTATTCCGTTACAACACCTTGTACTTACAAAAACAAAAACAAAGCAATTACCAAAGTTTGTAATTATGAATTGGTTTGTATAACCCTCTGTTTAATCTTTGTCTATTCACAGAACTTAAAGTTCCTTGACAATGAGAATCTTATCTGTCTTGATAACTATTCTATCTCCAATATTTAGCATACAGTTGGCACTTAATCACTGAATAACATCTCCAATATTAAAATGGTCATATTCTTTTTTGTTTGTTGTTGTTGTTTTTAAAGAGACATGGTATTGCTCTACTGCCCAGTTGGAGTGCAGTGGCATGATCATAGCTCACGGTAACCTTGAACTCCTAGGTTCAAGTGATCCCCCAATCTCTCTAGTAAATGGAACTACAGATGTATACCACCATGCCTGGCTGCCTTTTAGTTTTTATTTTGCAGAGATGGGGGTCTTGCTGTGTTACCCAGGCTGGTCTCCAATTCCTGGACTCAAATGATCCTACTATCTTAGCTTCCCAAAGTACTGGGATTGCAGGCATGAGCCACCACATTCAGCCCAAAATGGTCAAATTCTTTAAGTCATATTTCTACTTCTAAGGAAATAACACGAAATGCAAAAATAAGTTTTAAAAAGATGTTCATTCAAATATTAGTATAGGTATGAAAATGAACAATGATTCAAAAGTCCAACTGGGGAGAAATTAAATAAATGATGGCACAGGATAGAATGTTATATACCCCATTAAAACAGCTACTTATAAAAATATTTCAATAACATAAAAAAAACTTTTTTTTTTTTAGTCTGGGTCTCACTCTGTCACCAAGGCATGATCATGGCTTACCACAGACTCAAACTTCCGGGTGCAAGCAATCCTCCCTTCTCAGTCTCCCGAGTAGCTGAGACTACAGGTGCACAATATCATGCCTGGCTGATTTTTTGTAGAGACAAGGTCTTGCTATGTCGCCCACTTGGTCTTGGATTTCTGGGCTCAAGCAACCTCTGGCCTCAGCCTTCCAAAGTGCTAGGATTACAGGCGTGAGCCAACATGGCTGGCTATAATATGAAAAATCTTAAGCTACAATGCTAAATGAAAAAAATAGGACACAGAATTGGGTCTATAGTATTAACTCTTTTTAAATTAAATTAAATTTAATTTAATTTTTGAGTTGGAGTCTCACTCTGTCACTGAGGCTGAGGTGGATGTGAAAGGTGGCTCAGCCTCGACCTGCTGTACTTAGGCGATCCTTCCGCCTCAGCCTTCCAAGTAGCTGGAACTACAGATGCATGCCACCACACCTGGCTAATAACTCAGCTATTTTAAAAACACACATTTGGAAGAACACTAGAGGGAAATAAATCATATGTTAACAGTGATTTTCTCTGGGGAATGGGATCAATTGGAAGTTGATTTTTTGTTTTGTTTTGCGTGGAGCAGAAATTCTACCTGGTACCTGTTCTCCAGGAGCCTAACACAACATGTGATGAATAAGTGAGAATGGGAAACTGATTACCTGTAAGTACTGAGATGAAGTAGGTTACAAAACTATCTCAGTTATATTATAAACATAATCATTTAATGCATTGACGTGCTTAAGATCTGGGCATTTCAACTGAGATACCTAATTTTAAAAATCCTTATGAAAACCAGACTTTCTGGCTGGGCACGGTGGCTCAAGCCTGTAATCCCAGCACTTTGGGAGGCCGAGGCAAGAAGACTGCCTGAGCCCAGAGGTTCAAGACCAGCCTGGGCAACTTGGTGAGACCTCATCTCTACAATAAATCAAAAAATTAGCTGGGCTGGTAGCTTGTTCCTGTAGTTCTTGGAAGGCTGAGGTGGAAGGATTGTCTGAGCCCAGTAGGTCGACACTGGGGTGGCCATGAGCGTGCAACTACACTCCAGGCTGGGTGACAGAGTGAGACTCCAAGTCAAAAAAGAAAGCTGGGCTCAGTGGCTCAGCCTGTAATCCCGTGCCTTTGGGAGGCTGAGGTGAGTGGATTGCCTGAGCAATGAGACCCGCCTGGGCAGGCAAGACCTCATCTCTACAATAAATAAAAAAATCAGCTGGGCATGGTAGCGCATGCCTGTAATTCCGGCTACTCGGAAGGCTGAGGCGGAAGGATCACCAGAGCCCAGCAGGTCGAGGCTGCGGTGGCCGGGAGCGGCCACTGCACTCCAGTCTGGGTGACAGAGTGAGACTCCAACTCAAAAAAAAAAAAGAAAAGAAAACCAGGTTTTCTGAGGAACATAATCAACAAATCTCTTTCCTTTTTCCAAAAAAAAATTATAATTTGAATCAGAAAGTGCCCACTCAAAATCTTTACTTCTCCCAGCAATTAATTCGTACCTCCTGTGCAATACTACAGCACAGGAGTGCTGTACAGTTCGTACCCTTACAGAAAATAAATACATTAACTGCCCTTTCTTCCACAGGCTGCAGATGTGAAAAACAAATAAGTACTTCTGAAATCTTATACAAAGGATGAGAAAAACCACTGCAAAAGGAGAACAAGTATGACCCAAAAGAGTAAAAACACTCTTATTCTCTTATTCTCCTGCTTATTTATCTTTACATGACACTTCACATCCCACCCAGCATCCCAGATAACAAACACACATACAAACTATATCTGTTATATCTCTCAGAACAATATTTGGGATCAGCAACAAAGTTCAAAAATTAAAAAATTTTTAAAAACAACATTTACAACAACATTAAAACAGAAGAAATATCTAAAAGTAAAACTAGCAAAAGATGTATAAGACCATCACAGAGAAAATTATAAAAATTCACTGGGAAACCTTGCAGAAGCTTTAAATTAATGGAAAAATTATACCACATTTATAGTACAATGATATTTCTAAACTATCAATTTTTCCCAAATTAGTTTACAGATTTAGTGCAATTCCAACCAAAATCCCATAGTGATTTTAAAATTCATATGGAAATGCAAAGGACCAAGAATAGCCAAGGATGACACTCTTTAAATAAAGAAGAAGGTGGGAGGACTTACTTCTTCCATATAACAGGGCTTATTACAGTTATCATAATTAAAACTGTGAGGCACTGGTGTAGGCATACACAAATAGACCAGGAAACCAAATAATGAGTTTAGAAACACACTCATACATAGGTAATTCCTTGAAACATGAAAGAGTATTTTCAATAAATAGGAAGAAAAAAATAAAATTGTGCCTTAACTTACCCACATACAAAAAGTTATTTCCAGAAAAACAAGATACAAAGCTCACTAACTACAAAGGACTCATCGATTACATTAAATTTAGAAATTCTTAGTCAAGTCTGTGTGGTGGTTTATGCCTGTAATCCCAGCACTTTGGGAAGCCGAGGCAGGAATTTGCTTGAGCCCAGGAGTTTGAGACCAGCCTGGGTGACATAGAGAGACTTCATTCTCTACAAAAAAATCAAAAAATTAGCCAGGCATGGTGGTATGCACCTGCAGTTCCAGCTACTCGGGAAACATGTGGATGAATCACCAGAGCCCAGGAGGTCAAGGCTGAGGTAAGCCGTAATGATGCCACTACACTCCAGCTTGGGTGACAGAGTGAGACCACGACTCAAAAAAAAAAAAAAAATTCTTAGTCAAAAGACACACTAAAAAGAAAGAAAAAGACAAACCACAGAGTAGAAGAAGATACCTACAACACATTTAAGTAACAACAAACTAGTATTCAGAATATTTGAAGAAGTCCTTTCATTCAACAAGAAAACAATGGACAATACAATAGAAAAAATAGGCAAAAGTTTTACTCTGCCACTTCACAAAAGAGGAAATCCAAATGGTCAACAAATATAAGAAGAGATAGTCAATCTAATTAGAAACAGGTAAAAATCAGAGTTAAGCTTTAAAAAAAGTCTAGCAATTTCAAGTGCTCGCAAGGATATAGAGTAGTGGGAACTTTAATATAACTGCTGAAGGCTATAAACTGGTACAATAAGCCATGGAAAATAGTCTAGCATTACCTAGTAATTTTGTATTATAATACATATATATTAGTAATTCTGATTCTTATGTTTACATCCATGTGCCAGGACACATGAAGAACATTCACAGCAACATAGCCTAAAACTGGAGACAAAATATCTACCATCAGAATGGATGTTCTTTTTTTTTTTTTTTTTTGAGTTAGAGTCTCACTCTGTTGCCCAGACTGGAGTGCAGTGGCTCCGGCGATCCTTCCACCTCAGCCTTCCAAGTAGCCGGAATTACAGGCATGCGCTACCACGCCCGGCTGATTTTTTGATTTATTGTAGAGATGAGGTCTCGCCTGCCCAGGCGGGTCTCGAACCCGCGGGTTCAGGCAATCCACTCACCTCAGCCTCCCAAAGGCACGGGATTACAGACTGAGCCACCAAGCCCAGCTCAGAATGGATGTTCTTTAAACAACTGAATAATTATCCAATATGGATGAATTGTACTTATGTTGAGCAAAAGAAAAACACAAACTCTTTTCATTTATATAAACTTCAACTAATCTATACTGTTTAAGAATAAATATATAATTGGTAAATCATTTTCCATTTATGATACATTCATTCAATGGGTGCCAGAACTTCTTGAGCTAAAGCCAAAGAGGATGGGGTTAGATCATTAGAAGATTTTTCTGTGGCAGTATCTGAAAGAACTAGAAACTGACCTTCCATATGACCCAGCAATTCCCCTATTGGGAATACACCCGGAAGAACTCAAATCATTCTACAAAAAAGATACCTGCACACGTATGTTTGTTGCAGCTCTATTCACAATAGCAAAAACATGGAACCAACTATGTTGCCCATCAAAGCTGGACTAGGTAAAAAAAAGTGTGGTACATATACACAATGGAATATTATGCAGCCATAAAGAAGGAAAAACATATGGATTTTGCACAATTTGGATGGATTTAGAGTCAATCGTACTCAGTGATCTATCACAGAAACAAAGAACACAGTACCATATGTTTTTACTCATAAGCAGACCTTATGATACCATAAGAAAGCGATTGGCAGTAGAGGGAAACTGTCAGGGGAGGAGGGGTGGGATTGGCAGTTGAAGGAAACTGCTAGGGGAGGGAGGGGCATACCTCATCAACAAGGGTACTTGCATAATCAACGTTTGCATACGTAACCCTGAATTGTACCCCACATCTTTATAATTAAAAAAAAGAGCCGGGCTCGGTGGCTCAGCCTGTAATCCCACGCCTTTGGAAGGCTGAGTTGAGTGGATTGCCTGAGCCCGTGGGTTCAAGACCCGCCTGGGCAGCGAGAC
>NW_007250841.1:9174-9621 GCF_000164805.1 Carlito syrichta
AAAAAAAAAAAAAAAAGAAGATTTTTCCAGGCTTCTCCAAGCCCAGGCTGGACAGGATCCACAAGCAGATTGATTTTATCTTTTAGGCCTAAGTTCTCATCCAGAAGGTGACAGAGGAGTATATTTTTAAAACACGCCTTGAAACTTGTCAATTTTTTCCAATTAGGGCAGTAAAGGTTGGGTTAACCAACAACACTTTCTCTCCTTTTCTAAGGCTCCAACCTCCTCTGTTTAGGACCTAAAGGTGTCAGGATCTTGACTTCCTACTGCCCCATAAGGACCTGTGCTAACCTACTGCATTACCATATAGGATAGGCTTCTGTGTGAAACAGATCTAAGAAGTAAATTTCTCAACAAGCTGGGCTTGGTGGCTCAGCCTGTATTCCCGCGCTTTGGGAGGCTGAGGTGAGTGGACTGCCTGAGTCTGTGGGTTCAAGACCCGCCTGG
>NW_007250841.1:10144-10755 GCF_000164805.1 Carlito syrichta
CACCAAGTTGCCCAAGCTGGTCTCGAACCCCTGGGCTCAGGCAATCCTCTCACCTCAGCCTCTCAAAGTGCTGGGATTACAGGCATGAGCCATCGCTCTCGACATATGATTTTCTTACCAGTACATTCAACCTCTTTCCTCCAGGACTGAATACTGAAGAGGAACAAAATTTAAGAGATATTTAGTGAAAGACAGCAAGGGAGTGGCTGGAAAGGTAGAGTTAAAGCCCGAAAAGGATAATGTCACAGATCTCACTGGAGAAGTTTCAAGTCTGAGGGAGAGGCCAACTGTGTCAAATACTACAGGGAAGTCAAGTAGCATGAAGACTAAAGAGTGCTTATTTGATGTACAAAAAGAACACACATGACTTTGGCAATGGCAGTTTCTAAAGAAAGGTAGTGACAGAAGCCAGAAAGCAATGAAATCTCTGGAATATGAGAAAGTAGAAACAATGGACTACTCTTTCAGGATCTTGAATACAAAGGGGAGGTTGGAGTTATTAAGAAAGATTTCAGTTAATTTATATGCCAAAATAAAAGACTTCAGAGAGCCGGGCTCGGTGGCTCAGCCTGTAATCCCATGCCTTTGGGAGGCTGAGGTGAGTGGATTGC
>NW_007250841.1:11109-20670 GCF_000164805.1 Carlito syrichta
AAAAAAAAAAAAAAAAAAAAAGACTTCAGAGAATAAGGCTAAGATACACCAATACCTTAGCCCCAACAGCAACACTTGCCTTCTACTTTACTGAAAGGGACTCCACTAACTCTACAGTCAGCACCAATTTCCTCCACTTACTGCACAGTAAAGGTTTCACTGTCATCTGTCATCGCTTTCAATACCAATTCTTCTCCTGCAGAAGAAAAGTAGGTCCTTATTCCTGCCTGAGGCAGAGCCAGTATCTGTGAATCCCATCCTCTCACACGTCCACAGGAACCCTTTCTCTGTTTTGGTGCTTCCACCTTTCCCTCTGGATTAACTTTCCCTCTGGATTTCCCCTTAGCATATAAGTAAGCTGAAGTCTCTGTCATCTTGCGGGAAGCAGGAGAAATAGAGTAGAAATTAGAAATGAAAAAAAAAACTGCTTAAGTAAGTATCTACTATATCCCAAAACTCTGCTAATCACTAGAGGTAAAAACAGGGTTCTTGCCTCTAGTAGGACAAAGCAAGTAAATCATTCATTTATCCATTCAATAAATATTTATTTAGTGCCCACTATGAGTCTACTATTGGGAATCAGTATATAACAGTGAACAAAATAAAGTGTCTGCCCTCAGGAAATGTACTATCAAAGGCAAGAATATAGATAATAAATACACACAAAATGGCAGATAAGAAGTGCTCTGAAGAAAAACAAAGCAGGATAGAGAGTAACAGAAGGTATTATCAAAAGAAGGGTACCTAACACTAAATATGAGTTATAAAAAACTTCTCAAAGTGATGCCAGAACAGAATACTGAAGGGCAAGGAAGAGTTGGCAAGTAGAGCAGGAAAGAGAAAGGGTACTTCACACAGAGGGCACAGATGTAGAAAAGACATAGAGTTTTGAAAAGACCTGACACTCCTATATCCCAGCATCAAACAAAATATTTTATGAAAATGCACCATATGTCTACCAAAAAAAAGATATCAAGGAATAAATCTAATAAATATTTGTATGACCTTTATAAGGAAATTAATAAAACTCTGTGTAAGACATTAAAGAAAATCTATTTATTTGGAGAGATAAAACTAATTAATGAACAGAAAGGCCCAATATCTTAAAATGTATATTCACATTTTAAGTGATATCTTTTAAAAAAAATTCCAACAAGTACACCACAAAACATATACAAGATTTCCAGACTGGGTGCAGTGGTTCACACCTGTAATTTCATTCAGCACTTTGGAAAGTCAAAGTAATAGGATTGCTTGAGACCAGGAGTTCAAGACCACCCTGGGCAACACAGCAAGATCTCTCTCATCCCTACCAAAATAAAAATAAAAAAATTAGCCAAGCACAGTGGCACATACCTATAATCCTAGCTACTCAGAAGGCTGAAGCAGAAGAATCAACTGAGCCTGGGAGATCTAGGCTGCAGTTAGCCATGATTGCACCACTGCACTCTAGCCTGGGCGACTGGCGGCGGGGTATGGAAACATATAAGCATATTGGTGTCTGCAATTTACTTCAAAATGCATCAAAAAAAGATGGAGTGATGGATAGACAGAAAGATATAGATATATATGTTACAAAGCAAGTGTTAATAAAATGTTAATTGCAGGAATCTAAGAGATGGGCATACAGGTATTCACCATAAAGTTCATTCTACTTTATTATAGATGTGTTTATAAGACAAGGTCTCTTTCTGTCTCCCAGGGTGGAATACAGTGGCACAATCACAGCTCACTGCAACCTGAACTCCTGGGCTCAAAGAATCCTCCAGCCTCAGATTCCCGAGTAACTAGGATACACACCATTATGCACATCTAATTTTTTGACTTTTTTGTAGAGACAGGGTCTTGCTATGATGCTGAAGCTGGTCTTGAACTCCTGGCCTCAAGCAATTTTCCTACATTGACCTCCCAAAGTGCTGAGATTCTATAGATGAGAGTCAGTTGGTTGCCCTAAATTTAATCATGGTTAAAATGCTGTAGAACTTGATAAACGAATTCTAACTTCATGGAAAATTTAAAGGGTAAGAATAGCCATGACAACTTTGAAAAAGAAAATGGCACCGGGTGTGGTGACTCACGCATGTGATCTCAGCACTTTAGAAGGCAGAGGCCCAAGCATTGTCTGAGCCCAGGGGTTTGAGACTGGCCTGGGCAACTTGGTGAGACCTCATCTCTACAATAAATCAAAAACTTAGCTGGGCATCGTGGCACATGGCTATAGTTCCAGCTATTTGGAAGGCGGAGGCAAAAAGATCATCTGAGCCCAGCAGGTTGAGGCTGAGGTGACCATGAGCATGCTGCTGCACTCTAGCCTGGGCAACAGAGTAAGACTCTGGCTCAAATTAAAAAAAAAAGGCAAGAAGAGACTAATCCTAACAGGTAGCTAGACTAATCATTAAGAATAACTAAAATGAGGTAGTACAGACACAGAGATGGACTGAGAGAGACCAGTCAAAGAATAGAGAGCTTAAAAACTAACTCATATACACACAGAAATGAAATATAACTGGCACTAAAGACCAGTATGAAAAAGTAGAACTATTCAATAAATGGTGATTAACAGCTTAGGCTAGAAAATAATAAAGATTACCTTTCATAACTCACAGTGGAAATAAATACTGAACAATAAACATAAGTTGCAGAAGAATATGTAGTATAGTTTTTTCTCATATATATTATATATGGGTTTAACAATATTATATAATTTTATATATTGTATATATATATTGCTTAACAATTTTATATATTGCTTAACAATTAAGCAGGAAACGTAAACTGCTCTACCAAAAAGATACTTGCACATGTATGTTCGTTGCAGCACCATTCACAATAGGAAAAACACAGACCCAATCCAGATGCCCAACAAAAGTGGACTGGATAAAGAAAATATGATACATAAACAGGGTGGACTATTACACAGTCATAAAGAAGAGCAAAATCATGTCCTTTGCAGCAAGATGGATCCAGCTGGAGAACCTCATACTAAGTGAACTACCATAGAAACAAATAACTGAATAGTGCACGTTCTCACTCATAAGCAGGCCCTGATCACTGGTCACATGAGCACAAAGGTGGGAACAACAGATGCTGGACACTGCTAAAGGAAGGAGGGAGGAGAGATAAGGGGCACACAACCACACAGTGGGTAGCAGGTCCACTATCAGGAAGAGAGAGGGCCCTTTAGAAGCCCAAACCTCATTTGCACACAATTTATTGATGTAGTAAATCCTCACATGTACCCCACAACTCAAAATAAAATAAGCAAAATTTAAAAGGTTCGAAAGAAAATAAATAATTAGGCCAGGTATGAGGGTTCATGTCTATAATCCTAGCACTTTGGGAGACTGAGGCAGGACAAGTGCTTGAGCCCAGCAGTTCAAGGCCAGCCTGGGCATTGTAGCAAAACCTTGTTTCTACAAAAAATTAAAAAATTAGCAGGGCCTGGTGGTGTGCACCTATAGTCCCAGCTACCTGGGAGGCTGATGCGGAAAGATCACCTGAGCATAGGAGGTGGAGACCGCAGTAAGCCATGATCATGCCACTGCATTCCAGCCTGGGTGACAGAGTGAAACCTCAACTCAAAAACAAAAAAGAATATATTCATAAATGAAAAAAATACAGAAATATATGGCAATGAAATAACCAAATTCAGATTTGCAGTTACCTCAAGGGTAAGGGAGATTCATGGAGAATACATGAGTTGGGTGGTACTTGAGCATGTAAGTATTTGCTATAATAGCCTTTAAACCTTTTTTCAAATCTTAAATATTCTGTAATATATTATACCTTTTTCATTTAAAAAAGACTGAGGCCGGGCTTGGTGGCTGTCTATAATCCCAGCACTTTGGGAGGCCGAGGCGAGTGGACTGCCTGAGCCCCCAAGTTCAAGACCAGCCTGGGCAACTTGGCGAGACCTCGTCTCTACAATAAATCAAAAAATGAGCCAGGCATGGTAGCACACGCCTGTAGTTCCGGTTTCTTGGAAGGCTGAGGTGGAAGGATCGTCAGAGCCCAGCAGGTCAACGCTGGGATGACCGTGAGCATGTCACTGCACTCTAGCCTGGAAAACAGAGTAAGACTACAACCCAAGAAAAAAAAAGGCTGAGGTATGAGTACATGGCATATAAATGATACTAAACATACTTTAACAGGTTGGAACAAATAATAAGAATGGGAGAATAATGAGAGAAGTAGCTAAAGAAACAGAAATAGAACAGATCCTGCAAAGACTTGTAAAACATGTCAAGAAATTTACTTTGCTTTTGTTTTATCCCACAGGGCAATCACTGAAAAGTGTTAAGCTATGAAGTTATAAAAAATTATTCTGAAAAAGGTATAGCCTAGGGTTAATCTCCTGACAGAGGCTTATTTACCATTTAATCCGTAATCTTAGCACAGTTCATAATATCTTGATATTAATGAATATATATGCTACGTTAATGAATTTGTGGAAGGAACGGAGTGGAAGGTGCAAAGAAGTAGGAAGACAAATTAGGAAAACATGATAATAATCCAGGCAGGAAATGTTGGGTTATCAGTGATCAGCTAAATTTACAGCTATTTATTTTATAAGAAATATTAAGGCTATAAGAAATTTTCGGCCGGGCTCGGTGGTTCAGCCTGTAATCCCGCACTTTGGGAGGCCGAGGTGAGTGAATTGTCTGAGCCCACGGGTTCGAGACCCACCCGGGCAACTTGGAGAAACCTCATCTCTACAATAAATTAAAAAAAAAATTAGCCGGACGTGGTAGCGCGCGCCTGTAGTTCCAGCTACTTGGAAGGCAGAGGCGGAAGGATTGCCAGAGCCCAGCTGGTAGAGGCTGTGGTGGCCGGGAGCATGCTACTGCACTACACTCCAGTCTGGGCGACAGAGTGAGACTCTGACTCAAAAAAAAAACAAAAAAAAAGAAATTTTCAAGGAACATGAAATAAAGAAAGGATCAATAACATTATAAACATGAAAATGCTGGATCAAATCAGGCAATGCAATAATTCCATATCTACTCACCATTTTTCCGCTCACTAAGTGGAGGTAAATTGGGATTCCTGCCAGGGTGGAGGCCTAAGGTCAGCTCGGGCTGCAGGGAAAGTTCCTGAAGTTCATTGGCAACAGCTTCACTCTGTGGACTTGGTGCCGCAGACAGGGACACAAGCACTGGTTCATCATCATTTTCGCCAGCCCCTCCTCCGTCCAGCCCATTCACAGCAATGACGGAAGGGGGCAGGCACACCACACCGGAGAAATCCACTTTGGCTTTCGTGATGGCAACCTGGAAACAGAAGAAGAAATAAAAAGTTTTATAAGGTACCATGAAGAAACTGCCACTGAGTATATGCTGTATAATATATAAAAATATATATAAAGTGTGTGTGTGTGTGTGTGTGTGTGTGTGTGTGTGTGTGTGTGTGTGTGTGTGTGTGTGTTTGAGTTGGAGTCTCACTTCGTTGCCCGAGGCTGGAGTGCAGTGATACAACATGCTGGGCTCAGGTGACCCTTCTGCCTCGGCCTTCCAAGTAGCTGTAATTACAAGCATACACTACCACGCCTGGCTAGTTTTTTTTATTTACTGTATAGTGAGACTCTGACTCAAAAACATACAAAAAAATTTAAGAAAAGTAAGATATAAAAATACATACTCATATAAAAATATTACACAGAAAAAAGACTTTAAGAAGTATATCGGCTGGGCGTGGTGGCTCAAGCCTATAATCCCAGCACTCTGGGAGGCCGAGGCGAGAGGACTGCCTGGTCCTACAGGTTCAAGACCAGCCTGGGCAACATAATGAGACCTCGTCTCTACAATAAAATCAAAAAATTAGCCAGGCATGGTAGCATGCACCTGTAGTTCCGGCTACTTGAAAGGATGAGGTGAAAGGATTGTTTGTAGAAGCCCAGCAGGTCGATGCTGAGGTGGCTGTGAGTGTGTCACTGCACTTCAACTTGGGCAACAGAGTGAGACTCCAACCCCCAAAAAAAGAAAAAAAATATATCGCCAGGTATAGTGGCTCACACCTGTAATCCCAGCATCTTGGGAGGCTGAGCCAAGAGGAATACTGCACCCAGGGGTTCAAGACCAGCCTGGGCAACTTGGTGAAACCTCAACTCCACAATAAATCAACAAAAATTAGCCAGGTGTAATGGTGCGCGCTTATGGTTCCAGCTGCTTGGAAGACTGAGGCAGAAGGATCACCTGAGCCCAGCAGGTCGAGGCTACAGTCGCCGTGAGCGTGCTACTACACTCCGGTCTGGGTGACATAGTGAGACTCTGACTCAAAAAAAGAGAAGTATATCAAAACACAAAACAAGAAGTTTTGCTTAATTGGACAATGAAAAAATATTCATTATCTTTTTACAGTTTTCAAATTTCTTATAGTTTCCAAATTTTCTCTAAATTACTTATATTGCTTTTATAACGAAAAAACTATAGTTTTTTCTCTGTAAAGGGAGAGTCTCTGGAAGTTCCCTGCATACTTTAGGACTTTAATGTAATTTGCTTCAGATGAAGAAACCAATAAAATACTGAACAGTCATGAAATGAAGAAATGCATTGAAAACTAAAAAGACCATTACATTCTATCTTCACATAAGGCAATAGTGCGCCCAAAGCTGATTGTAGTTCTGGCTGATATACCTCATAAAATATAAACTGGATTGGAAAGGGTCCAGATAAGGCCAATTAAGGTGGAGGAAATTACATTAAAAAGAATAAAGATATTAAGAAGAACTCTCTACTTCAAAAAGAGTTGAAAGAAGACTTGGGTGAGATAAGATGAAAAGAAAAAATATTCGAAACCGAACATTAAAAACTCAATATTCTCTGAGGTAATATGAGAAAATATTAGGAAAATAATTTTTTTGGAAGGGTTTGAACAATTTTAGAAATCACAAAAACTACAAATGTCTACTAAGAAAATTCAGACTCTAACCTTCAAAGAATTTTTTTCCATCTTGCCTATGATTTATTATGGCTTAAACAATGTTTCTGTGTCCATTGGGAAAAAATAATTGCTATGTAGGATTAATCTATCTGGCTCTGTTTTCTTTCCCATTGACTCAGAAAGAGCATGTTTGCTCCTATTAACATCAGGTATTCAGACTACAATGACATCAATTTTACGACATCCAAAGACCTCTTAAGACCTAACCTCCCTGAGAGCAGTCCTCAATTCTTTTCTTCCCTCTAATAAACATAAATACACACGTGTATACACATGAATTATGAACTAGAATGAATTTTTTTAAAAAAACAGGAGAAAGACAATGGTATTAAAACTTCAGCCCTAGGACCTAGGAAAAGTAGTTTCACATAGAGTAACAGGTTTTCCACAGACAACTGTGAAATCGTTATGGATGATAATAGTTCGCACCCCTCAATAGAAAATTGAGAAATTTAACTGTAACAATAACAACTGTATATGTAGTGGGTAGGCCCTGCAAGCAGTATATACATATAACAGGCACTCAATAAATAGTTATTGACTGAACAAAGAGAGAAGCAAATGAAAGATAAACATAACCTAGGGACCAAGACAGGCAGGTCTTGGGGAAAATATGGATGACACAAGGTACACTGCATGAAACATACAGAAACACTAAAAATAATGTGATTAGATTGGTAACATATAAAAGTAATCCCAGCACTTTGGGAGGCAGAGGCAAGAGGCCTGCCTGAGTTCAGGGGTTCAAGACCAGCCTGGGGAACTTGGTGAGACCTCGACTCTACAATTAAAAAAAAAATTAGCCAGGCATGGTGATGCACCTGTAGTTCCAGCTATCTGAAAGGCTGAGGCAGAAGGATCACCTCAGTCCAACAGGTCGAGAATGTGATAGCTGTGAGCGTGCCACTGCACTCCAGCCTGGGTGACAGAGTATGACTGCAATTCAAAAAAAAAAAGAAAGAAAATTATTTTATTTAAAATAAACTTTGTTTAAAAAAAAAAAAAAAAAAAGGCCCTTAAAAGAAAGCCAACCCAAGTCCATAGCTAGGCAAGAAGAGAAAATAAAATTTAAGGTGATGTTTCTTAGAACACTACATTTTTTTTTTTTTTGAGTTGGAGTCTCACTCTGTCACTCAGATTGGAGTGCAGTGGCTGCTCCCAGCCACCGCAGCCTGGACCTGCTGAGCTCCGGTGATCCTTCCGCCTCAACCTTCCAAGTAGCCGGAAATTACAGGCATGCGCTACCACGCCCGGTTGATTTTTTTTTTTTTTTTTAATTTATTGTAGAGATGAGGTCTCGCTGCCCAGGCGGGTCTCGAACCTGCAGGCTCAGTAATCCACTCACCTCAGCCTCCCAAAGGTGCAGGATTACAGGCTGAGCCACTGAGCCTGGCTAGAACACATACATTTTAATATAGATTAAAGAAAGGACTGCTTGATACTTTACTATGCTGCAAACCATGATTGTATCTACCAATGTCCATAATACAAGAAAAAAGCAATCTGAAAATTTATTTTAGCAAGCATTCAATTTACAATTCAACAACTTAGTAACGAAGTTCTATATTTATAGAATCATTAAGGACTTGAAGAGGTCATTTAAAATTTATACATATGTGTTATATATATCTACACACACACGCGCACATACACATATACTTAACCACATATTTTTATTGGGTCAATTATATGCTATGGTGGTATTTGTTAATTTATGAACTTCAAAAGCTTCAGGATATATCCTTTAACTGGCTAATATTACACTGTATTACAGGGGGCCGGGTTATGGGCTGTGGGTAGGGGCAAAGGCTAGGCCTGGAGGCGAGTCAGAACCTGAGGGTTGGGCAGAGGGTGGCAGAAAATGGGGCGCAGCAAGGCTGGGAACCAGCCCTGAGCTCGTCCTGCATGAGGGGAGCCAAGCTCAGGGGCTGCCACAGCTGGAGGTGGAAGAGTGGAGTCACAACTGAATGGGCAAGAAGAACCTAGGCTGAAACATGGCCATATATTACCAAGCAGAGCATGTGCACCTGTGCCGAGCTGATGACATTCATTCACGTCTCATTGATACTTTCTCTCTCATTGAGCATTTGCAAGGCTTGAGCCAAGCTGTGCCACGGCACACTATCCGGCAGTTACTTGGTTAGCAGCTTACGTCTTCACTAGTCTGAATTTAAGACTCCTATTAACACCCTCCAAAGAGTAGGAAGCAGACAGGCAAATTTAAGGGTAGAAAATTTAGGGGAGGTTGGTTTGGTTGCTGTTTCAGAAACTACACCAAACTTGATAAATCAAGGGTTTTATGAATAAAACTGAATCCAGAAGAAAAAAAAAACTGTATTACAATAAAATGATTCTATACGGAATATGGGGCAGGAGGTTGGGAGACAACAGATGAAATATGAAACAAGAGTGGCAGAAAGTTGATAACTGTTGAAGCTGGATATTGGGTATATGAAAATTCATTATATTACTCTCTACATTTGTGATAATTTTCTTTCTTTTTTTGTTGTTTTTTTTTTGTTTGTTTGTTTGTTTGTTTGTTTGTTTTGAGTTGGAGTCTCACCCTGTCGCCCAGACTGGAGTGCCGTGGCCACTCCCGGCCACCGCAGCCTCGACCTGCTG
>NW_007250841.1:20959-37272 GCF_000164805.1 Carlito syrichta
ATCGTAGAGATGAGGTCTCGCTTGCCCAGGCGGGTCTCGAACCCGCGGGTCAGGCAAGCCACTCACCTCAGCCTCCCAAAGGCGCGGGATTACAGGCTGAGCCACCGACCCCGGCTTGTTTTGTTTTTTTAAGAGACAGGGCCTGCTCTGTTGTCCCGGCTGAAGTGCAGCAGCACAATCATTGATCAAGCGATCCTCCCACCTTAGACTTCCCCAAATAGCTGGGACTATAGGTATGCCACCATTCCCAATTAATTTTTTGTAGAGACAGGGTTTTATGATGTTGTTTAAGCTAGTCTCACACTCCTAGTTTCAAATGATCCTGCTGTCTTGGCCTTTCAAATCTCTGGGATTACAGGCATGAGCCACTGCACCCAACCCATGATAATATTCTTATAAATCTTTTTAAAAATAAGATTCTTCCATAGGACCAGGCGTAGTCCCTCACGCTTGTAATCCCAGCACTTTGGAAGGCCAAGGCAGGAGGATCACTTGAGTCCAGGAGCTTGAGCCAGTCTGGGCAATATAATGAAACTCTGTCTCTACATTTAAAAAATCATCATCATCATCAGTAAAATCAAGATTCTTTCATAGAACAAAGGGAAGACTTGATGAGACATAAAGCAAGGTTTTCTTTTTTTCTTGTTTTAAGTCATTGTCTCACTCTGTCACCTAGGCTAGAGTGCAGTGGCATGCTCATGGCTCTCACCACAGTCTTGGACTCTGGAGCTCAAGGGATCTTTCTACCTCAACCTTCCAAGTAGATGGGACTACAGGCATGCACCATCTCACCCAGCTAACGTTTTGATTTTTTGTGGAGACAAAGTCTAGTTATGCTGCCTAGGCTGGTCTCAAACCCCTGGGCTCAAGAAATCCTCTTGCATTGGTCTCCCTAAGTGCTGGAATTAACAGGCATAAGCCACCACATTCAGTCATCTTTTTTTTTGTTTTTTTTTTTTTTTGAGTTGGGGTCTTACTCTGTCATCTAGATTGGAGTGCAGTGGCTCACTGCAGCTTTGACCTCCTGGGCTCAGGCAATCCTTTAACCTCAGTTTCCCAAGTAGATGAGACTACAAGCACACATCACCATGCATGACTAATTTTTTTTTCTTTCTTTTTTTTTTTTTTTTTTTTTTTGTTGGTAGAGACGAGGTCACACTATGTTGCCTAGGCTGGTCTCAAACTCCTGGGCTCTAACAATTCTGGCTTGGCCTCCTACAGGCATGGGCCACAGCACCCTGATCATGCAAGGTTTTCTTAACCTTGCTCTTAAGAAAAGACCAGATGTCAAATATAAGCACTGACAAAAGAAAAGAGAATAAATTAGCTTAAAACATATTCATTGGAAAGATTTATCACTCTAGCAAACACACTACTCTCTACTCATTCTGAAATAGCCCACAGGGAAAATCCCATAAGCTATGACAATCTAGAGACAAGATCCAAAAATATTGAGGTACAATCATCACAGATTAAGTCCCCTCCACCAATTCCAGAATATTGCTAAAATTTTATTTACTGTAAAACTTGCATCATTTTAGTGTTTTTAATTTATAATTCTGCTGAGTCTAAGATCAAACTTTCTTTTTCATCAAAGGATCACTAACTCCAGTTTCTGGATTGCTGATTCACATGTGATCAGTAGCAGCCAGAACAAAAACAACATGGGGGCAGGGTCATCTCCCACAACCCATCTGTTTCCCTCTCTTGCTGGCCTGATTCCGCCTCATCTTTTCTCCACCCCACCCCCTTTTGGGCTGCATGCCTTCTGCCTGTGAACAGCAACATATGTAACCAGAAGCAACAGCACAAAATGTATTAGAGAAATGCAAGACCTCAGACAACTACTTATAACTCTAAATGTAAGTACTAGCAGGATTCTTAACTAGGACCCATGATAAAGAGGTAGTTTCATGCAATCAAATGGCTTAGTTCTTCTGAAGATGGTATGGTTCTCTAGGGGGAAAAAATTCTGGATTAATGAACCTTCTTCTGGCTAGGCAGATTTTTACTTTAATTTTCCAATATTTATTTTCAATGTAGTAGATAAACCAAATCTTGAAAAATCTTGCTGTCTAGGCAGGTGTGTGTGTATGTGTACATGTACATATATAAAATTTGACATGAAGGAATTCAAACCAAGTGAACAAGCATTTCCTAAGAGCTTACTACATATGAATTAGGTACTGCCCTAGGCCCTATAATAGAAGGTGAGGAAAACATCAAGTCTTGGCTAACAGCCTTTATCTCTATCACTACCACCCCTATTATCATACATACCTTAAAAACTACAAAACTTTAGAGACGGCCAAAAAAAAAAAGACCTCCTGCTCCCTCTTCATCTTAGAAGTCTTCTAAAAACAAGGAGTAGGCCAGGCATGGTGGCTCAAGCCTGTAATCCCAGCACTTTGGGAGGCTGAGGTGAAAGGGCTGTCTGAGCCCAGGGGTTCGAGACGAACCTGGGCAACTAGGTGGGACCTCGTTGCTACAATAAATAAAAAAATTAGCCAGGCATGGTAGTGTACGCCTGTAGTTCCAGCTACTTGGAAGGCTGAGGCAGAAGGATCGCCTGAGCCCAGTAAGTCGACACTGGGGAGGCGGTAAACGTTCCACTGCACTCCATCCAGCCTGGGCGATGGAGTGACACTCAACTCAAAAAAAAAAAAAAGTACAAGAAACAGAAAAATATACCAAAATAATAGAAAGCATATAAAAGAATGGCAAGCAGATTAAAGATAGCTGCAAATTCTGACCCTTTTTCCCACCCTTTGATAAGTGGAGTCTGTTTCTCCTTACCTTGAATCAGGGCTAGTCTCTTCCTTAACCAGTGAGTACTGTAGAGTGAAAGTGATGCTATGCCAATTCAAGATCTAGACTTTACAAAGACTGGCAGCTTATACCCTGGTTTCCTCAAGGCCTATAAGAAGCCTAACTACCTTATTGGGTAGGTAGATCATTAAGAAGAGGTCTCAAGACTACCAGAAAGATAGCAATCCAGCTGAGTCTAGCCTTGTAGACATTCACTCTAAGATGTCAAGCAACTGAGAAAAATCATCCTGAACACTTTAGACAAGCCTAGTCACCTGCTGACACTAAGTAATCTAAGTTAACATTGCGTAGACCCAGGTTGACACCATAAGGAGCAAAATCCCTAAACTAAGCCCTGTCCAAATTCCTTATCCACAAAACTTTAAAATACAATAAATAGCATCAGACTTCTCAACAGCATCATTGGAAATTAAATGATACTAGGGTAATGCTTTCAAATTCTGAGGATAGTTGACAAACTAGAATTGCTTACATAATAGAACTATCAACCAAGTGTGAAAACATTCCAAGTAATAAAAAATTTTACTTTCCAAGTAACCTTTTCAATCGGCTATTTGTTGTACCACATCTAGGGAATAAACAAAGAAAGAAAAAAGGTAACAGAAGCTCCAACACAAGAAAGAAACACAGTTCTCAGGATGAAGGCAAAGACAAATACTAAGGTACCTCTACCTCTACAGCAGTTCAAAAAGCTAGGAGTCCAGACTAGAGCAGGAGAACAAGAAGCTTCAGGAGGAAAATCTCCAAGGGGGATAAATTGGATAAATTATCGAATTTAACCATGCTAAGTTTAACCATGTAGAAAACTGTACTGGAAACTTCAAAGGGTATATGAAGAATCAGTGATATTTATAAAGAAAACTAACCAAAATTTTAATATTAACTGCTTAAGCTAAATAGTATATTATTTTATTTACTTTTCCTTGTGTAATATTTTCTTTTTCGGTAATTGATGAAAACTTCTAAAAACAATGTTGATGATTGTCAACTACAGAAAAAGAAAATATTATACAAGGAAAAGTAAATAAAATAATATACTATTTAACTTAAGCAGTTAATAATATTTACACATTTATAATAATGTCAACACTGAATACAGATTTAACCAAAAATTATAAAATGAGCTAATTGGAAGGTGGCAGAAAGGAAGGAAGCTATGAGACAACTAAATTTTCTTCTACTATAATAGGTAGTCAATAGATAAAGTCTACAGTTACTCAATGAAGATATCAAAGTATAAGCATACATAGAAACATGGAAGCAAATAACAGAGGAAACTTAAGAATTTTAAGTGCTTGCCTCAAAGTAGTAAGACTGGTAAGTGGGGTAGACTTATAGATATCTCAACTAAGAGTTCTCAACTAATTGGGCAACCACTGGTGATAGATACTTTCACAGTCCTTAAGTTATCTGCCTTTGTTCACATCAGCTCCTCCTAATCATTCTGAATTTTTAAAAATTACTTTATTTATTTGTATATTTTGTAGAGACAGAGTCTCATTATGTTGCTCAGGCTGATCTTGAACTCCTGGCTTCAAGCAATCCTCCCATCTCAGCCTCCCAGAGTGCTGGGATTACAGGTGTGAGCCATGGCACCCTGTTCCTCTTGCTCATTCTACAGGGAATCAGTAATCCAAGTTTGCTCTTCTTTCCCCAACAAAATGGATAATAGTAACAGTATATAACATTGCCTCTTCAATTACAACAGTACAAGATCCTTCACTATTTGCTTCATTTCTTACCACTCTTTATGTACCCTCTACACAAACCCTGTGTACCTGTTATGCTGCTCTCCACTATAATTGCCCAGAATTGCTTCTTCTTTCCCATCCCACCCCCTTCTCCCTATTATCCATCCGCTTCCAACAGGTTATGCTTCCACAAGATCTCAGGCTTGCTTCTATCATTTCTATGTTTACTATTATAATGAATTGATCTCCCAGTAGATGTTAAATTCGTTAGGAAGGAAATTCCATTCTATTGTCTTTTTGTCTCAAGTACCTAGATACAATACTTGAAAAAGAAAAATAATCCAATAAATATGTGTTAATTTACTATGTATATTAACCTCACAGCAACCACATAATTTATACAGGGTCAGCATAGATACAGGAAAAAAGAGGAAAGAAAGTTCTGTCACAGGCAGAAATACAAAGAAGATAGAAAAAGCTTCCCAAGAGAGGCAATTTTATCTGAGAACACTCTTTTAAAAAAAAAAAAGGGATAGGACTGACAGGATTTATGTATTTTTCATCCATTCTTTTCATAAATATTTACTGAGTACCTATCTACATGCCAGGTACTGGATATGGAGAGTTACAATGAATAAAACAAAGTTCCTGCCCTCAAGGAGCTTACATTCAGCCAGGTGCAGTAGCCCACTCCTGTAATCCCAGCACTTTGGGAGGTGGAGCCAAGAGGATTGCCTGAGTCCAGGGGTTCGAGACCAGTCTAGGCAACTTGGCGAGCCCTCATCTCTATAATAAATAAAAAAATTAGACGGGCATGGTGGCGTGTGCCTGTAGTTCCAGCAACTTGTAAAGCTGAGGCGTAAGGACCACCTGAGCCCAGCAGATCGAGGGTGTGGTGGCTGTGAGCGTGCCACTGCACTGCAGCCTAGGCAACAGAGTGAGATGCCTATTAAAAAAAAAAAAATAGAAGTTTATGTTTTTCCAGGAGACATAATTGCATGACCAAAACAATAGGTATGAAAAAAATGGAGTATGTTCCAAAAGGGCAATTCAGTTTGGCGGATTACATGGTTCAAGTACAAGACAATTAATATGGCAGTGGAGTTATACGGGATTGGAAAAAAGAAAATATGAGATGGGTAGGGGAAAGTATGAAGCTACTTCATTAAGCAAAGTATAATGGGTTGAGACCCTAAATTTGTGTAGTTTTTTGTTTTGTTTTGTTTTGTTTGAGTAGGAGTCTCACTCTGTCATCTAGGCTGGGGTGCAGTGGCAGACTCATGGTTACCGCAGCCTTAACCTGCAGGGCTCAGGTGATCCTTCCGCCTCAGCCTTCCAAGTAGCTGGAACCAAAGGTGTGCACTACCACGCCCGGCTAATTTTTTATTATTATTATTTATTTTAGAGACAATGTCTCGCCAAGATACCCAGGCTGGTCTGGAACCCTGGGCTCAGGCAATCCTCTCACCTCCACCTCCCAAAGTGCTGGGATTACAGATGTAAGCCACCACACCCAGCTCCCATCCTTCTTCTATCGTATTCAAATGTATTTCAATTTTTAAAGGTAGAATTGTATTTGTCTTTTACAGATTTATTCTCTAAGAGACAGAGTGATGGATATTTAGAAGTCTACATGCTATGTATAAAACACCTGAATAAATTTAAATATGATCTGCACATATTTTGCATTTTCACCCACAAAATTATATAAACTGTTATGAGAAAACTCTCAGATTAGGAATTCTTCAGCCAATTTTACTCTTACACCCAAACTCTATGTACCAATAAATGAGTACAACCTGAAATGTTGCCAGGTCACAGAAAACCAGTCATAAGAAAAACTGTGCCATATAAAAAAATCTATCATAATGATCCTGTTGAGGTATAAATAATATGAAAATGTCCAGGTATGTTTGAAAATATTAACTTTGGAATGAAAAACTTGTTGAGACAAATTTCATCTAGGATGAAGACAGGCAGCAGATGGGGGAAAAGGAAGGCATTTACAGTATTGTGCTTTGTTTCCATACTACAATGGAGCATTTGAAAAGCCCTATTTTCCACTGCCAGAAGCCTCATTTCCTTAGGTTTCCCAATGAGTTTACCTTCTGATATGTCAAGAATATGCTCCAGCTTTACAAAAGGAACTATAAACATATTTCAAAATTATTGGGCATATATTTTTGAAACACTGGAAATAAAAACAACTTGCCATGAAAAAAGAAAAAACTGCCATAAATTTGGAGAAATATCCAAATACAGTAACACAGAGAACCAATACAGCAACTCAGAGAAAAGTGTATACTGAAGGTTGTAGTGTATCTATGGGACAAGAGTAGGTCAAGCCTATAGTTCCTAAGCACAATGTGCCATAATGAGGGATTCTCGGGACAATGCACACACTGACATAACAGAGCAAAAACACTAAGGCAGTAACATGGCATGAATTATTCTTCCAATTATACTTTAATTGTGAAAATTAGTTTATTGATTAAACTAATCTACTCTAGTATGATCAGTCACCATACAAAAGCAATGGCTCTTCAAATTACCTTCATGGAATACAGTATAGGGTTCGTGTTTTGTTTTGTTTTTGAGTTGGAGTCTTACTCTGTGGTCCAGGCTGAAGAGCAGTGGCACATCCTCGGCCACTGCAGCCTTGACCTTCTGGGTTCAGGTGATCCTTCCACCTCATCCTTCCAAGTAGCTGGAAATACAGGTACGCACCACCACATCCAGTTAATTTTTTTTATTTGCTGTAGAGACAAGGTCTTGCCAAGTTGCCCAGACTGATCTCGAACTCCTGGAGGCAATCCTCTCACCTCAACCTCCCAAAGTGCTGGTTTGAGCCACTGCACCTGGCCTACTATATACTTATTGAGTGAATTAATGAAAGTCAGGTCTACCCCAGAAGGTCTTCTTAGGTGTCATAAGACTGAAAGTTATTTTGTGCACTCTTGGGCAGAAGGATCACCTGAACCCAGCAGATCGATGCTGGGGTAGCTGTGAGTATGCCACTGCACTTCAGCCTGGGCAACACAGTAAGACACCAACTCAAAAACAAACAAACAAACAAAAAGAAACATTTTCAGCTGGGTGTGGTAGCTCACACCTGTAATCCCAGCACTTTGGGAGGTGGAGGGGAGAGGATTGCCTGAGCCCACGAATTCAAAACCAGCCTGGGCAACATGGCAAGACTTCATCTCTATAATTAATCAAAATATTAGCCAGGCATGGTGAAGGTTGAAGTGGAAGGATCACTTGAGCCCAGCAGGTTGAGGCTGCAGTGGCCATTAGCGTTCCACTGCACTCCAGCCTGGGTGACAGTGAGACTGTGACTCAAAAAAAATTTTTTTCGCAGGCCGGGCTCAGTCACTCAGCCTGTAAACCCAGCATTTTGGGAGACCGAGGTGAGTGGATTGCCTGAGCCCGTGGGTTGGAGACCAGCCCAGACAACTTGGAGAGACCTCATCTCTACAATAAATCAAAAAAATTAGCCAGGCATGGTAGTGCGTGCCTGCAGTTCCAGCTACTTGGAAGGCTGAGGCAGACGGATCACCAGAGTCCAGCAGGTCAACACTGGGGTGACTGTGAGCATGCCACTGCACTCCAGCCTGGGTGACAGAGTGAGATTCCAACTAAAAAAAAAATTTTTTTTCCACTTCATCATGGTTATTAAAGGCTTTGATCAAGGCAGAACCTCTGGAAACACAATGAACCTTGACAATTTAAATACAATCAGCTCCTTAGTTACAGCTAATTATTCTTCCCTTCTAACAGCTTCTTGCTTCAAATAGCATTACTCTTAGCCAATTAATATTCAGCAAAAGGTGCTGAGAATTTCTGATAAAGTAAAATGTAACAGATATTATAATACCATTTTAAACTCAGCACAATTGTATTTAAAGTTTTAAAACAGAGAGAAGGGAGAATAGAGGCAAAGACATTCATTTTCCAAATAAAGCATATGTAATACAACAAAAGTGTTCTCCACAGCACTGCTTGCACATTACAACTACATCTAAGAACAATTATTACAGAATTTATAAAATGCTAAGACAGTAGTTTGAGACCAGTCTGGGCAACACAGTAAGACCCCATCTCTATGAAAAATTTTCTTAAAAGTAACCAGGCCTAGTGACATGCGCTTTTGTCCTAGCCACTTGGGAGTCTGAGGCAGGAGGATCCCTTTAGCCTAGGAGTTGGAGGCTACAGTGATTGCGCCACCACTCTCCAGCTTAGGACAAAAAAGAAAAAAAAGAAAGCAGCAGCATCAGAGAGTAGTCACTGAGCCAAGAGAGTTGCTTCAGGGGCATCCATCACTGTGAGAAGGCAATGAATACAAAAGGGGGTGATGTCTCTGTGTGCTAATGGTACCAGCAAGTGTACAAGTACCCCGTATCCTGGGTCTCAGTCTGGGATGACCGTGGGCCAAAGGCCCATCTCCTGGGAACTGGTTCTATCCCACATTTCCTCTGTCTTCTGCTCTTCTCCCAGGGTAGTAAAAGGGGACCTGAGTACACAGTGATCCCTATCCTGGAACCCTAAACCATGACTTAACTAATAATAACAACTCTTTGGAAAAGTAGGGGAAAAAGAGAAGTAGCAGCAGCAGCAAGGAGTAAAAGAACCTCACCTAGATCACTATGGCAGACACTAGAGGTTGTTACCCAATGTCCACTCTTCCCTTCTTCCTAGTAAAAGCATACCTGGGTTTTAGTCAAGTTCATACCAGAATGAGGACCAAATTTCCCAACCTCTCTTGTTAGCTAGGTGTGTCCATGTGACAGAGTTCAAGCCAAGGGTCATAAATAAAAGTATTAGGTGTGATTTCTAAAAATGTCCTTAAGGCAAGGGAACTGCCTAAACCCACGGGTTCAAGAACAGCCTGGGCAACTTGGCGAGACCTCATCTCTACAATAAATCGAAAAATTAGCCGGGCATGGTAGCGCATGGCTGTAGTTCCGGCTACTTGGAAAGCTGAGGAGGAAGGATCGCCTAAGCCCAGCAGGTTGATGCTGGGGTAGTCGTGAGCGTGCCACTGCACTCCAGTCTGGGTGATAGAATGAGACTCTAAATCAAAAAGAAAAGAAAAGAAAATGTCCTTAAAAGAATTGGGTACAAATTCCCAAAATTTCCTCCTGGCTGGAAGGTAGATGGAGTGGCTGGAATACAAGTAGCAATCCTACTATGAGGAAGAAACCATATGTTGAGAATGGTAAGGCAACAAATACAGAAAGAAACTGGTTCTCTGATATTGTGGAGCTCCATATCAGCCCTGGGTTATCTCTTTCTGGACATCTTTTACATAAGACAAAAAACAGACTAATATCATGTTTATTATTGTACTTTTTAAAGTCATGAATCATTGCACAAAATACAGAATTTGGAACCAGGAATGAGAAGTTTTTTGAGAAAGAACATAATATATGTGGTACTGGTGTAATTGGAAAGTGGTAAGTAGTGAACACTCAGATATAGAAGACTGAAAAGGTAATCATTACTTTCATGCAGTGGTAAAACGTAGTTAAAAACATTGCCTGATTATCTTGAAATGCTATAGTTTTATGGGAAATAGTAGGAAAGATCAGAATGTTGTGTTCTGGCTATATTCTTGCAACTTTTTTTTTTTTTTTTTTTGAATTGGAGTCTCACTCAGTTGCTCAGACTGGAGTGCAGTGGCCACTCCCGGTCACTGCAGCCTCAAGCTGCTGGGCTCCGGCGATCCTTCCACCTCAGTCCTCCAAGTAGCTGGAACTACAGGCGCACGCTACCACGCCCGGCTAATTTTTGATTTATTGTAGAGATGAGGTCTCACCAAGTTGCCCAGGCAGGTCTCAAACTTGCGGGGCTCAGGTAATCCACTCACCTCAGCCTCCCAAAGTGCTGGGATTACAAGATGAGTCACCAAGCCCGGCTATTCTTGAAACTTTTAACAAAATTACACAAAGAGGTATAACTCAGACTAGAGCTAACCAACCAGTAAGTAGAGATATAAACAAATATACCTTTGCTAAGAAGTACTTTTTCCTGTGGCCAGCAGCCTAAATTAAGCAAAAACCTCTTTCCCTGGAGTTTTGTACAGTAGGAAGAACAAACCATTCCACTTCAGTTCTCCAAAGCGGTCCAGTTAAAAGCAGCAGCTGCCAAGAGGCAGTCTTAGCAGAAGACTGAAACTATGCCATATAAAAACTATATAATTCCAGCCAGCCATGGTGGCTCATGCCTGTAATCTCAGCACTTTGGAAAGCCAAGGGGAAAGGACTGCTTGAGTTCAGGAATTCAAGACCAGTCTAGGCAACATAGCGAAAACTCATCTCTGCAAAAAATTAGTCAGGTATGGTGGCATGTGCCTATAGTTCCAGCTACTTGGGAGACTGAGGCAAAAGGATCACCTGAGCTCAGGAAGTTGAGGTTGCACTGAGCCGTGATCAAGTAACTGCACTCCAGTGACAGAGACTCCCAACTAAATAAAAGACAGTAAACCCAATGTTCCTCTTTCCAAAAAAAATGGGAAGGAGAGAGACAAGGTTGTCTTCTCATGTAAGCCCATTTTTTTTCCAGACAACCTCACAGTAATTGCCAATAGATTAAGGTGGGGTGGCGATGGGCAAAGCAAAAAGGTAAGTAAAAAACCAAAGTTGTTGGGTTTAAAAACAGTATTTAACCCAGGAACTTATTACTCTGTCAAGACAGAAAGTCTTCAAATTTCCTATACAGTAGCATTTAGCAATTGCTATGGGTCAGTAACTTTTCTATGTTACCAATCTACTCTCCCCTTTTTAAATGGTAACTTTTTATTATTATAACATACTTTTACAACACCCATGTACACTATTGTTTGGAAGCAGTTTTCTTCTTGAGAGAAGCTCCACTCCAGGTAAGTGTGGCCAAGAAGATGACACTCTTTTCTCCTCAGCTCCCAATCAACCACTAGCATTTCTCATCATCTACATTAAGTTGAAGAGGCTAAATTCTGTTGAGTGAGACCAGAGGATCAGAGGCTCCCTTTCTCCATCCAGCCACCATTCATAGAACAGAAGTTCTACTCAAGGTGCGGCAGTCCAAGAACACTGGGGCCCCAATTATACTATTCCCAGGTCTCTCTCTTTTTTTATTTTTTTTGAGTTGGAGTCTCACTCTGTCGCCCAGACTGGAGTGCAGTGGCCGCTTCCGGCCACCGCAGCCTCAACCTGCTGGGCTCCAACGATCCTTCCGGCTCAGCCTTCCAAGTAGCTGAAACTACAGGCGCGCGCTACCACGCCCAGCTAATTTTTTGATTTATTGTAGAGATGAGGTCTCGCCAAGTTGCCCAGGCGGGTCTCGAACCCGCGAGCTCAGGCAATTCACTCACCTCAGCCTTCCAAAGCGCGGGATTACAGGCTGAGCCACCGAGCTCGGCTCCCAGCTCTCTTATAGTGCAAAGGTTCTACTCCAGAAGAGGAAACCAAAAAGACCAAAAATTACCACCATTGCCCATTTCCAAAGTAATGACTCAGAGATTTTGTACAGGAAGAAAAGTTGTTCACGAAAAAAAAATTTTTTTAACCCCAAAGTTCTCCCCAAAGGAATGAACTTTATTTGAAAGAAACTGTGGGCAAGTTCAGGCCTAAAGTCATTCTCAAAAAACAGCTCCTCTTCATTAGAAGCAACAAGTTAAAACTAAAAGGCACCCAGTTCACCAGTAAGAATCAGGGAGGGATAGCTGAGAATAGCCCTCCTTGGGTCAGAACAAATCTCAAAGATTTCCCTAAAAAATTATCCCAGCCCAAATTTAATTGATGAACAATTTACGTCAAGACAATTCAACGCAGAAAAAATCAGTATTTTTTTAACAAAAGATTGTTTCAACAAAAGGTGCTGCGACAACTGAACAGCTACTTTTCAATAAAGTTTCTAAAACAACTGTATATCCACATGAAAATAACAAAGTTTAGACTCTCTACGTCACAGCATATACAAATATTACTCAAAATGAATCAAAGATCTAAATGTAGGAAATGAAAATATAGAACGCTTACAAGGCCGGGCATGGCAGCTCAAGCCTGTAATCCCAATACTTTGGGAGACTGAGGTGAGAGGACTGACTGAGCCCAGGAGTTCAAGACCAGCCTGGGCAACTTGGAGAGACCCTGTCTCTACAATAAATCAAAAAATTAGCCGGGTATGGTAACATGTGCCTGTAGTTCCAGCTACTTGGAAAGCTGAGGCGGAAGGATCATCTGAGTCCAACAGGTCGAGGCTGCGGTGGCCGTGAATGTGCCACTGCACTCTAGCCTGGGCAAAAGAGGAAGACTCCAACTCAAAAAAAAAAAAGAAAGTTTAAAAAAAACCCTCTTACAATAAAATACAGATGTGACCTTCAATAAAGTAACAGTTTCCTAGATATGACACTTAAAGTACATGCAACGAAAGAAAAAAATAGACAAATTGGACTTTGGCAAAAATTTAAAGGATACTTCCAGATGTGAAAAAGAAAACCCAGAGAATGGGAAAAATATTGATGTCATATATCTAATAAGGAATTACTAACCAGAATATATTTTTAAAGTATTATAATTCAACAAGACAAATAACCCAATTTTTAAATGGGCAATAGTTGTTTTTGTTTTTGTTTTTTTTTGGAGTTGGAGTCTTACTCCGTCGCCCAGGCTGAAGTACAATGGCAAGATCACAGTCACCCCAGCATCAACCTGCCGAGTGCCAGCGATTCTTCCACCTCAGCCTTCCAAGTAGCTGAACTACAGGCGTGCACTATCACACCCAGCTAATTTTTTATTTATTGTAGAGATAAGGTCTCACCAAGTTACCCAGGCTGGTCTTGAACCCGCGGGCTCAGGCAATCCACTTGCCTCGGCCTCCCAAAGTGCTAGGATTACAGGCTGAGTCACCAAGCCCAGCCACAATAGATTTAAATATATACTTCTCCAAAGAAAGTATACAAGTGGACAATAAGTTCAACATCACTCAATGCGGGAATATGAAACAAAACCATAATGAGATACCACTTCATAACCACTAGGATTGTTAGGACCAAAGAGTCAGATTATCACAAGTGTTGGTAAGGATATACAGAAATTAGAGTCCACATAACTATATGACTCCATCATATAAAGTCTAGACTGGGAGATACATAGAGAAAGACAGTGAATTCGTGTTTTGGGTAGGTAATAGTGTTTTGGGTAGGTAATAGGGTAAAAGTTAAATGGTATAGTTTATTTTTGAGCTGATGAAAACGTTCTAAAATCAACTGCGGTAATGGTTGTACTTATCTGTGAATATATTAAAAATCATTACATTGGCCAGGTGCAGTGGTTCTTGCTTGGAATCCCAGCAAGAGTCTTGAGTCCACGAGTTCAAGACCAGCCTGAGCAACACAGTGACACCCCCTCTCCTTTAAAAAAAAAAAAAAGTACACTTTAAGTGAATGGACTGAGAATTTCATCTTGATAAAGCAGGGTTTTTTTTTTAAGGGATAGTTATACTTGCTACAACATGGATGAACCTTGAAAGTTTTACACTAAGTGAAAGAAGCTAAACACAAAAGATCACATATTGTATTATTCCATTTATATGAAATGTCTAGAACAGATAAATCTGTGGAGACAGAAAGTAGATTAACAGTTGCCTCATGCTAGAGGGAGGAGGAAAGAGGGGGAAGTGGCTGCCAATGAGTATAGAGTTCCTTTTTGGGGTGATGAAAATGTTCCAAAATTGGACAGTGGTAGCAGTTGTACAGCCTTGTGAATATAATAAAAACCACTGAATTTTACATTTTTGAAAGGTGAATTTAAAAATATGTGGTTTATAACTCAATTTTTTAAAAAGATGTGCAGTACAATAATGAACATTTATATGCCTAACCCTGAACTGTACCCCACATTTAAAAAAAAAAAAAGATGTGCAGTACAGTCCAGGTTTAATAAAATATTTAACTACTGACTCGAGAAAATTTATAAGTGAAACTTTTTTCCTTTTCCTGTAAGTGCATAATGGCAAAAAAAAAAAAGTCTATGAATACAGTTTAGTGCCACTTCCTCAATCTGTGCTAAGGTGCCAGCAGTCTTACCCCATCATTGCTTTTGCATTATGAGTGAAACAAGTATCATAAAAATTATACCCAGCTTTCTGTTTCTATGGCATTTGCTTCCATGGTTCAACAAACCACAGGCTGAAAATGTTCAGGGAAAGAAAACAAATGATTATTTGTACCAAACAGTTACAGGTTTTTTTGTTATTATTCCCCAAACAATACAATATAACAACTATAGCATTACATTGTACTAGGTATTGTAAGTAATCCAGAGATTATTTAAAATATATGGGAAGCCGGGCTCCGTGGCTCAGCCTGTAATCCCGCGCCTTTGGGAGGCTGAGGTGAGTGGATTGCCTGAGCCCGCGGGTTCGAGACCCGCCTGGGCAGGCGAGGCCTCATCTCTACAATAAATCAAAAAATCAGCCGGGCGTGGTAGCACATGCCTATAATTCTGGTTACTTGGAAGGCTGAGGCGGAAGGATCGCCGGAGCTCAGCAGGTTGAGGCTGCAGTGGCTGGGAGCGGCCACTGCACTCCAGTCTGGGCGACAGAGTGAGACTCCAACTCAAAAATAAAATAAAATAAAATAAAATAAAATATATGGGAGAATGTAAGTTATATGCAAATACATGGGGGAGCTCCCAAAAAACCAGAATTCTTTTGGCAGGCCCTTTATAGTATACTCAGAATTTGTTCCTCTGGATCAAATAGTCAACCAAAGATTTTATCTGAACGATTTAAGGATTCATCAAAATTTGTGGAGAAAGATCCCAAGCTGTGGCAAACAAACAGATGACTTGTCCTTCTACCATGACAACACACCTGCCCACACTGCACTGAGTGTTAAACAGTTTTTGTCCAAAAAAATGGCATGACCCCAGTGCCCCACCTTCCCTAATCACCTGATCTCACCCCAAGAGACTTTTTTTTTTTTGTTTCCCTGGATAAAAAAAGTCCTCAAAGGGAAATGTTTTGCTAATGTGAAAGAAGTAAAACAAACAAACAAACAAAAAACAGAAGCACTAAAAGGCATTAAAAAACAAAAACAAACAAGCAAATAAAAACCTGTTATGAGCAGTGGAAAAAGCCTCTTGATAGGTGTATTGCATCAAAGGAAGAGTACTTAGAAGGTGACTGAAGTTTAACCCTTTGCACTCAAATGCCCCCTCTGAGAGGACATCAAAAATCTAGCAAACCACTCTGATGTCCCATCTCAGTGGACATAAAGAGATTGCTGGTGATTTGAGGTGGCATAAGGACAAACTTATGCCACCTCAAATTTTTCAAAACATGTGTGTTTCCTTGGCAGTTTTCCATTCAAACTGCATGCTAAAGCAGATAAAGAGATGGAATATATACTGAGATAAAGGTAAAAAAAATATCAACCACCATTACATAGAAAAGGAATGTGTAAAGTGCTTTCACAGTGATGCACAGATTGGACAATAAATTACACATTATTAATTTGGGAAGAAAAAAATGAGACTGCACTGTCTGCTCAAAACAGAAAAATACCAGGTGGAAGAGGTCAAACAAATTACTATAGCACAACATGTATCAATAAACCTGCAATGCATGTTGGTAACCATCACATATTACCACACATTAGAAAAATACAAAGTTTTGATTGTTTTTGTCACAAATAAGTTCCTTAAAGTCCAAAATTCCATTATAAGCCAAGTATCATTACAATAAAATAATTAAGCCAGGCTCGGTGGCTCAGCCTGTAATCCCATGCCTTTGGGAGGCTGAGGTGAG
>NW_007250841.1:37292-37622 GCF_000164805.1 Carlito syrichta
TGAGGCGGAAGGATCGCCGGAGCCCAGCAGGTCAAGGCTGCGGTGGCCAGGAACAGCCACTGCACTCCAGTCTGGGTGACAGAGTGAGACTCCAACTCAAAAAAAAAAAAAAATGGTTCAACACTATACTATTTAATATGAAGTGACTTATTTTTCATTATTTTGTAAAAATGTGTGGTCAAGCCGGGCTCGGTGGCTCACCCTGTAATCCCTAGCCTTTGGGAGGCTGAGATGAGTGGATTGCCTGAGCCCGTGGGTTCGAGACCCGCCTGGGCAACTTGGCGAGACCTCATCTCAACAATAAAAATAAAAAAAAAAATTAGCCGGGCG
>NW_007250841.1:37642-43419 GCF_000164805.1 Carlito syrichta
GAACGGCCACTGCACTCCAGTCTGGGCAACAGAGTGAGACTCCAACTCAAAAAAAAAAGTGTGGCCAAGTTGCTAGTAGGTGATCTGCAAGATGTCTCTGAGTGCAAAGGACTACATGTAAGAATAAATACACAATTTTTTATAAGGAAAATGTGGATTTTGGGGGGTACCCCCACACACATATTGTGTTAATTCCTAAGACTCAAGAAGAGTAGCTAAAATAATTATCAAAATCTACCCCCACTCCATTCTTCAGTTCTAAAAGTCTCATCCCCAAGAAGCTCTTCAAAAGCATACTTCCATCTAGTAATTTATATTTCTTATTATAAATATTTCTTAATAATAATATTCACGACAAACTGTTTAAGTAGTCAAAAAATGTGGTAAATGCCTGCAAATGTATTAGTTTACAGTCCTCCTTAGAATCAAAGTAAACATAAAGAATATCTGAAAGAGAGATGACCCTTACAAGGCAGTATTCTCACACTACCACCAAAGATGCAGATGCTCTTATAGAGGAAAGTCAAAGTCCTAACTATAAAACATAAAAACTTGTGCATTTTTATAAAGAACTAAATCATGTCAATCACTAATGCTTTATTGTATAACACCTATTGTATTGATAAGCATTTTTCAGTCAAGAAAATATCATCAAAATATGGGTGGGGTTGGGCATGGTGGCTCATGCCTGTAATCCCACAGCCTTGGAAGGTCGAGGCAAGAGGACTGCCTGAGCCCAGGAGTTCAAGATCGACCTGGGAAACATGGCAAGACCTCTACAATTAAAAAAAAAAAAAAAACTAGCTGGGCATCATGATGCTCACCTGTAGTCCCAGCTACTTGGAAGGCTGAGGCAGAAGGATCACTTGAGCCCAGCAGGTCGAGACTGTGGTAGCCGTGAACGTGCCCCTGCACTCTAGCCTGGGCACGGAGTGAGACTTCGACTCAAAAAACAAACAAGCAAACGGGGTGAGTATTTTAAAATGAAAACATAAAATATGGCCCATCGAAGCTGGACTGGATAAAGAAAATGTGGTACATATACACAGTGGAGTATTATGCAGCCATAAAAGACAAACATATGGACTTCACAGCAACTTGGATGGATTGGGAGTCAATCATACTCAGTGATCTATCACAGAAACAAAGAGCAGAGTACCATATGTACTCACTCATAAGCAGACCTTGAATAATTATAATACTATAAGAAAGGGATTGGCAGTAGTGGGAAACTACCAGGGGAGGGAGGCCACACCTCATCAACAAGGGTACCTGCATAATCAATGTTTGTATACCTAACCCTGAATTGTACCCTACATCTTATAATAAATTTTAAAAAATAAGATATGAGCCACATACTTCTTCAAAAACTTAATTCTTCAAGAACTAATGACCATTAGGATGAATAATTTCTATGGCAGCAAATACAAAAAAAGGTAAGAAAAAATATGCAAGCCAATTGATTTTTTAAAAAAAATCCATGCCATCTGATTCTTTCTTTCTTTCTTTCTTTTGAAAGACAGGGTCTCACTCTGGTGCTATGGCCGAAGTGCAGCGGCACAATCATAGCTCACTGTAACCTGGAACTCTTGGGCTCAAGCAACTTTCCCATCTCAGCTCTCAAGTAGTTAAGACTTACAGACATGGTTTTATTTTGTTTTAAATGATCATAAGTGGCATCACATTTCAGCCTGGGCAACAAAATGAGACTTTGTCTCTACAAAAAATTAGTCAGGCGTGGTGGTGAATGCCTGTAGTCCCAGCTACTCGGGAGGCTGAGGTAGAAGGATCACTTGTACCCAGGAGGTTGACGCTGCAGTGAGCCAGGATCATGCCACTGCACTCCAGCCAGGGGAACAGAGTGAGAAAAAAAAAGTTGTACCATATTTAATATAACTTGTTTCCTTTTTCTCTATATAATGCTCCCAGGATTTATCTATGTTGATACATGTAGATCTAATTTGTCCATTCTGACTGCATGAGAGTAATAAATTGCATTAAAATGCCACTGGATGCTTATCGATTCCTCTATAGTTAAGACAGTGTGTTTCAAAATTCTTCCTACACAAATATAATTAAAATAAAAATGCTTGTAGATACTTCCTTTTGCATGAATGCAAGGTTTACCCTATAAAGTATATACCTTAAACTGTTGATTCACAGGATATTTTCATCTTCATCTTCTAGACTTAACAATATTTAAAATTTTTAAGTGTGCAAAATAGTATCCAATAATGTTAGAATGAGTCAACTTTATCGTTTTATTAGACATATGGCCTTTCCCTTCTATGATATTTCTAGTTCTAGATGCTAACATGTATGAAATATACAATATTCTTTTCTTATGTTCATCTGGAGTCAGACGCTACAGAAGTTTACATCTTACATTCAATCTTTCAACAGAACAAAAAATTTTTCTTTACAATTATTATTTTCAAATTGGCGTGAATCTTTAGGAACAAGACAATATAGGGCATCTTTAATCAAGGCATCCCATGTGTCAGAATTTCACATAACTCTGATCAGCAAAAAAGGTAGATATCTTACCCATACAGATTATGGGTTATAACTCACATACCATAAAATTTACCCTTTTAAAGTATAAAATTCAGTGGGTTTTAATATAATTCATAAAGTTGTACAACCATCATCACTATCTAATATCAGAACATTTTCTTTACCCTTAAAAGAAAATCCATATCTGTTAGTAGTTACTCTCTATTCCATTATCTTCCCATTTCCAGGAACCACTAATCAACTTTCTATTTCTATGGATTTGTCTATTCTGGACATTTCATATAAATGGGATCATACAATATGTGGTCTTTTATGATAGGCTTTTTTCACTTAGCATAATGTTTTCAAGGTTCATCCATGTTAAAACCTGAATCAGTAGTATGCTATTCCTTTTCATGCCAAGTAATATTGAATTATATAGCTATATAGAATTTTATTTATCCATTCATCAGTTAACAATTGGTTTGTTTCTGTTTTTTGCCTATTATGAAGAATGCTATCATGAATATTTGTGTATAAGTTTTTGTATTGACATTTTTTTCAATTCTCTTGGATATATAACAAGGAATAGATTGCTGGGTCACATGGTAATTCTACATTATACCATCCAACTGCAATACTAAGCAAATTTTAGCATTATGACACATATCAGAGTGATGAATTCCTATGAGTTGCTTTAATCTTCTTTTCAAAAGAAATTAATCAACTCATAGTCTAAAAAAACTTTCCTAGGACAACTTACTTCAATTCAGTGACAGGAAAGCTTTTTAACTTTTACACATACACACTTTTACACATACATACATACATACATCTCCTTCTCTACTATGGAAAACAGTCTAATTTTGACTCCCTAGGAAAAGGCACTATTCACAAATTAAGGTAAAGCTACCTAACAACAGAAGAATAACATCAGCTCCTTTGAGATTACAATTAAACTTGCCCAGAACTTAGTTCATTAAGTTATAAAGACACAAGAGTATGCATATCACCACTCTTTCTGCATGAAAAAAGGCTGATGGCAATCGGGCCATGGGTACATAGGTGAGCTGAACAAGGTACCCTTAGGCTCTACAATGGTGAGTCTCATTAGAGGGAAGCAAATTATAGATTAAGGCACATGTTCTATTTATTCTGCCAAATGACATAAAATAAATAAAGAGTCTAACAAATGGTGCTACAAAAAATGCCTGAAAAGCCTGAGTATCATCAAACAGCTCTATTACTAACAACATTTTCTGATTAAAAATTCAGAGCTAGCCGGGCTCGGGGGCTCAGCCAGTAATCCTGTGCCTTGAGAGGATTGCCTGAGCCCGCGGGTTCGAGTCCCGCCTGGGCAGCGAGACTTCATCTCTACAATAAATCAAAAAATCAGCCGGGCGTGGTGGCGCATGCCTGTAATTCCGGCTACTTGGAAGGCTGAGGCGGAAGGATCACCGGAGCCCAGCAGGTCGAGGCTGCGGTGGCCGGAAGCGGCCACTGCACTCCAGTCTGGGTGACAGAGTGAGACTTCCACTCAAAAAAAAAAAAAAAAAAAAAAAAAAAAAAAAAAATACTTTCGGCTGGGGCTCGGTGGCTCAGTCTGTTATCCCGGCACTTCGGGAGGCCAAGGCGAGTGGATTGTCTGAGCCCATGGGTTCGAGACCAGCCCGGCAACTTGGCGAGACCTCATCTCCACAATAAATCAAAAATTAGCCGGGTGTGGTAGTGCATGCCTATAGTTCCGGCTACTCAGAAGGCTGAGGGGGAAGGATTGCCAGAGCCCAGGAGGTCGGGGCTGGGGTGGCCATGAGCGTGCCATTGCACTCTAGCCTGGGCGACGAAGTGAGACTCCAACTCAAAAAATAAAAATAAACTTTCTCTGGAATAACGTGGACTCAGAAGAGCAACAGAGATTCCAGGCCTCCGCCGTCCCCCGCCACCCCCTGCCTCTCTCTGGGAACGAGCTGGCGCACACCCGCAGCTAGTTGTGCGCTGCACACTCACCACAGCACCCACACACATGCGTCTGCGTCCCAGGCCTCCGGGACGCTCCCCGCCACGGGCCTCCTGCTCCGAGCCCCCGCACGGCTCCCCGCGTGTGACTGCCCTCCCGGCTACACAGCCAGGCCCTGCCAGAGTCACTCATTCGGGCTGCGTCCAGGTCTTTGTGACCACACGCTGCTGCAGCTGGTAGCCAAGACTGTGCGTCACTCGGGGGCAACGAAGCCCCGAGAGACACAGGGGTGGGCGGCCCTGTCCCACCCCACGGCAGCATGCTGCACGCGGGACCACAGCACATCAATGGTGGGCATAAGGGCACTGGCGCTGGGAACTGCCGCCCCTCATCCCGAGCCTGAGGAAGGCTGCCTCTTCCAAGCCCGTCTGGACTGTCTGCCTTAAGTCCCACTCGGCCGTGGCCACATGCCCATCTCTGCATGCCCTGGAAGACGGCCTGGCGTTCTGCCCCACGGGAGTCAGAGGAGCCTGTGAGGTCCCAGCGGGGGCCCACCCGTGCCAAATGCCAGGGCCAGGCCTGCCCACCACCCCACTCAGGCTCAGGCGTTGGGAGGCCAGGGCCCGGTGTGAGCGCAGCCGGGAAATCACCTGGGTACTGGGCTGGGGCCTCTGGGGACAGGAGGCACCCAGGGAAGCAGGGCTGGGTACCCGCCGGGCAGCTGCCATGGGAATGAGCCCACTCACGACCCCACCTCAGAGCTCCGGTGACTCCGGGCTCCACACAAGCGGCTGCACTCGCGAGGGGGCCAGGGCGCCCACCAAGGGGTGGGAGCCGAAAGCTGCAGACCAGGGAACCAGGGGCCACCCCTGGGGACGCCTGTGCCCTCGCCTGTACTCTGACGTGAACACACCAGGGAGAGATGGAGCCCAGCGCACTGGGATCCACTCCGGGAATGCTGGCGGGAGCTGGGGAAATGGAACACGCCCTGTCCAGGGCAGCAGGCCCTGCCGGGAGCTCCCGTGGGTGCCGGGGACGACACAGGGAGGCTGGGGGGTGGGCCGCTCTGTCCGGCCTCTGCACTTGTCCTGTGAATCCCAAATTACTCCAAAGTCAAAAGCCTATTTAAAAACCCAGAAGCGGGAGACACGTGCGTCTGAGCACTCCCGTGTGCCTGTGGCAGACGCCAGAGAACTGCACTTGGTCTCAGCGCCGCGACAGAGTCAGGCTGTGCGTGAGGCTGTCTGGGCGCGCGTCCTTGTACGGCTGGAGTCTGCTCCTGAACCGCCAGGCGGAAGCGACATAGGCGGCGGGTCTAGCCAGG
>NW_007250841.1:43945-50561 GCF_000164805.1 Carlito syrichta
GGAGGACGCAGGCCGAGGCGGCTGGCCGGGCTGTGACTCTCCGAGATGCTGAAGACACGCCTGCCAGTGAGCCAGTGCCAGTTCCAAGCTGAGGGTGACTGCTCCAACGGAGGGACCAGCCCGGCGTGTCTGGGCCACAGCGGACGCCAGGCTCTTCCACCCCGGGCAGCTGCGGGCGGGGCCTCGCCCAGGAGCCGCCAGTGCCGGAGGCAGGCGGGCTGGGGAGGTCGAGAGGCCCTTCCCGAGCCCTGGGGGCTGCTGGTGGCCACCCAGGCCCCCCTTCACCACAGTCACTCAGCATCTCGATGTGAGGGGGCAGTTCCTGCCTCCCTGGGAGCCCAGAGGCCCTTCCCCATTTGCTCTGAGTCTGGGGTCTAGGGGCCCCTGGGGGGCCAATGACATACACATGAGCAACGCGGGGACTGCAGACAATGCCCAGGACAGCACGAGCCACAGCGGCCAAAGGATGCCCCCCATGTCCAAAGGATGATGGATGCACATGGCGTGGCCTGTCCACGTGTGGGCACCACTCGGCCACTCAGCTCCAACACAGGTCACGGTAGGAAGGGACCTTGAGGGCGTCACACTCAGGGTGACCCAGACACAGAAGGACACACAGGGCATGACTCCATTTACGCGAAATGTCCAGAACAGGCCAGCCAACAGGGACGGGACATAGATTCGTGGCAGCCAGGGGCTGGGGACAGGGTGGGAGTGATGGCTGATAGGGACACAGCACGTCTTTGGGGGAAGGTGAAGGAATGATGGACGAGGTGGCAGTGATGGCTGCAGCCTTGTGAACTTGCTAAGACACTGAACTATGCACTTTAAGTCGGTGGGTTGTGTGGTATATGAAGTTTATCTCAATGAAGTTACTAATTTAATTTTTTTATCATTTTATTTTACTTTTTTTTTTGAGTTGGAGTCTCATTCCGTCGCCCAGGCTGGAGGGCAGTGGCACGGTCCTGGCCACCGCAGCCTCAACCTGTTGGGCTCCGGTGATCCTTTCCACCGCAGCCTTCTACTGGAACTACAGGCGCACACTACCACGCCCGGCTAATTTTTTGATTTATTGTAGAGATGAGGGCTCGCCAAGTTGCCTAGGTGGGTTTCAAACCCGTGGGCTCAGGCAATCCACTCACCTCAGCCTCCCAAAGGCGCGGGATTACAGGCTGAGCTACCGAGCCTGGCTAGTTTTTTTATTTTTTGAGTCAGAGTCTCACTCTGTCACCCAGGCTGGAGTGCAGTGGCACGCTCACAGCCACCACAGCCTCGACCTCTCAGGCTTAGGTGATCCTTCCACCTCAGCCTTCCAAGTAGCTGGGAACTACAGGCATGCACCACCATGCCCGGCTGATTTTTTTGATTTATTATAAATTCGAGGCACTCAGCCTGGTCTCGAATACCCTTGCCTTCACCTCCCAAAGTGCTGGGATGACAGGCACGAGTCACCCCAACCAGCTAACAAAGTTATTAAACAAAACAAAAACCTGGCAGCCACTGGCTCTGGCCCATGGGCCATCACCTGCCAACCTCTGCCCTCCAAGCCAAACAAAAATGGCTTCTTGTGACTGGACCAGGCCGTAGGTGTAGACCAGGACCATCCAGTCTTGCCAGGTCCTGGGTTCCCGCCGCGGGTGGGGATGGGACAGGACCCAAAACACACATGGGAAGCATCTCAGCCTCACGGGAACTGAGCAGACCTCACAGACCCCAGGACGGAGGGTGGGACAGACCCATGCAGGCCAGACCCCTTTCTCCAGTGGTACTGACATACCGGAAGGCCTTGTAGGCAGGTCGGAACCAGCACACGTAACTGCAGGGCGTGAAGAGCAGAAGCCAGACGAACGCCAGGCCGAAGTTGCTCCCAGAGCCCCCGGCGATCCACCAGGCCAGACAGGCGACAAGGTTCACCCCGAGGGTGGCGCAGTAAACTGAGGGTAGGGAGGGGTGGGGGAAGGAAGGTGAGCCAGGACGGGAGGGTGTATGCCCCTGGGATGCCCACTGGGCACCAGGGATGCCGGCCAAGCACCGGAGATACCTGCCAGGCACTGGGGACATGTGCCGGCCACCGGGGACACCTGCCAGGCATTGGAGATGCCAGCCAAGTGCTAGGAATACCTGCCAGATACTGGGGACACCTGCCAGGCATAGGAGACAGGTCCAGGATGCAGCCTTGGTCATCGCAGGGACCACAGGGTCCAGGCAGACACGGAGTGGACAGTGTCTCGTTACAGGGAGGGGACAAGGGCCCGGGCTCTCATAGCCAAGACGCTGGTCGCCCACCCTCCCGGGCCGAGGTCACTCAAGCCTCAGGGCCTGTGCTGGCACCAGGACCGTCACAGCTGTGGTCAGCGGCCCCCACACTCCCCACCACGCGAGCTCACACATCCACAGCCGGTAGATCCTCTTCACCAGGACCTGGTGCTCAATGGGGATCTCGTCGGAGAAATTCTGGTAGAAGCAGGGCTTCAGGGGCAGGAAGGCGGGCAGCGGCGGGAAGTTGTTCTCCTTCCCTGCAGGGCAGACGCCACGGTCAGACTGGGGTCCCTCCAAGACGCCCCAGGACGGCCCCGCCCATCCCGGTGTGGAAGGACCCTTTACAGAGAGACGGGACACCGAGGATTTTCTGCCAGGAAGCAGCGTTTATTCATGCCGTCACCAGCTCAGCGGATTCACATCTAAAGGCTGAGCCCCCCGAACGTAGCGGGGCGTCGCCTTATATGCTTTCTGCTTTCTTTCCTTTACATTCTAGTTCCTTTGTTTCCCTTATAAGGCATCATATGACAATATACGTTCTGATTGGGTATTTCATAGCTCAGGGTTGCAACCGGGTTACACATGCGCACCTTGAAATTGACTGTTCCACGTTTCTTCCTTTCTGATCTGGGAAGGCCCTTACCACACCAGGACCTGTGGGTCTGTCCCACTGTGGCACAAGGGCACCTGCAGGTGGGACAGAGTGAAGGACCTGAGACGGGAGACAATCCCGTGACCTGTGCCCTTGTGAGAGGAGGCAGGAGGCCCAGAGACGGAAAGAGGCCACGCTGCCAGTTCTGAGGTCGGAAGACGGGACAAGGCAAGGAGTGTGGTGCCTCTAGACACTGAAAGGGGACATGGGGGGCAACTCCGTCAGGTCCCCTCCCACTGTGGGGGCTTTTCTGTCCTCTCAACAAATCCTGCTTTCTCAAAAAAAAAAAAAAAGAAAAGAGAAAGAAAAAATCACGAGGACACGAAGCCCCCAAGGGACAGCCCCTCACAGCTTGGTGTAGACCTCCGCCCAGGACGTCAGGTGGCAGGCTCTGTTGTCCCAGGGCACCACACTCACGGCCCCCTCCTCCACCTTAAATGTGTGCGTCCTCACCCGGGGGCTCCCTAACTCTCTCTCTGCCTGGCCCCGTTTGGGTATCTGAGCTGCCGAAGCCAGCACAGTTTGTGATCATTTCAGCCCAGGAAGCTCACGCAGAGTCAGTGGGCAGAGTCCAAATGCTGTTAACATCTGGGACTCCAGGAAAGGCTCCGGCAAGTGGAACACACGTTCCATGATTTCCGGAACAAAGCACCACACATTGCGCAGTTTAAAGCAGCAGGAATCTGTTTCCCATGGCCATGGAGGCAGAAGGCTGGGCTCTGGCGTCCTGCAGCCGTGTTCCCTCCAGGGAGGGTCTTCCTGCCTCCCCAACCCTGGGGCTCCAGCATCCCTCAGGCTGAGGCCACGTGGCTCCGTCCCTTCCTCCGTCTCACCTGGTCCTCACTCTCCGTGTCTCTCACGAGGACGCCAGTCAAGGATCAGGGCCCACCCTACTGCAGCACGACCTTAGCTTCCCTTGATCGTATGGGCCAAGCACTGCTCGTGGGGACTGGGGTGAGGATGTGGACACGCCTTTGGGGGTTCTGGTGGAGCCCTTAGCAGGAGCCGTGTGGACCCTGGTGCTTTAGCTGGTAGCGCGGCCTCTGGAAACACTCCCTAGAGGCCTGCCAGGGCCAGACGGTAAGCAAGACCCCTGGAGACCCCGTCCCCACGAGCACTCGTCCTGGCTGGGGAGACCAACAGCGAACGCCACAGGTGAGTGGCAGGGCCAGCAGGAGGGGCCTGGGCCCGGCACCGGGGCTGTGGAGAAGGCAGCCCAGCGGGTCTGGGGGCATCCAGGCCAGGGCACAGCCAGTTCAAAGACTCTGGGCAGGTTGCTGGCCTAGGAGTGAGGAGACCCAGGGGGAGGGCCCCCTGGAGGAGCCCCCCACTGCAGGGTCCCCAGCTACCATGTGTGCCGGGCCCTGCCCGTGCCCGACAGCCCCGGGCAGGACGATGCCATCCTCTGCCACTGGCACTGGCGTACCCTGGCTGTGCTAGGCTTTGGGCCTCGGGTGTCAGCAGGCAGGTGGGCTGGGGAGGGGACCCAGGACCCGGCCACATGACAAGACCGGGAGCAAGGGCTCCCGTGGGAACCGGCACCATCTCCCTTCCCGCCTGGGGACACTTCCAGGAAAGAGAGAAGACCTCACAGTGCGGGGCTGCTGCAGACTGACCTGCCATTTCTGCTTCGGCCGACCTGGTGCGGGTGGAAGCCTGCAGCTACCTAGAAGGAAGACAGCGACAGTCAGGCAAGCCCACGGCCACAGGAGGCCCAACACCCGCTGCTGCGCCGGCCGCCCTGGGCAGGTGCTCGCCGCCCACCCCGCGCCAGGGCTCCGCTCCTGCCGGAAGCCCAACCAGGCTTTGCAGACTCAGCTGGCACCACAGGCCTGAGGTGTGACCCGGGGTTGCCTTTCTCAAGAGCCCAGCGGGTGCCAGCAGCACTGGCAAGAAAGGAAGGGTCAGGCTGCAGCCCCCCGTCCGCCACCCTGAGCCAGCAGGTGCCTGGATCCCAAGGTCCCGCCCTTATGCCCCCCTTCACACCCAGCTCCGGCCCCAGTCCACGGATGGCTCCAATCGCCTCTGGCCACTGCAGGGCCCACCCTCCCGATGCAAGACTGAGAACCGACACGAGCTCACTGCTGTGTGGCCTCAGGCATGTCGCACACCTCTCTGGACTGTGGCTGTCACCCCTGTGAGCATCAGAGAGCCCGGGATCCCACCAGGTCTGAGTAGCACCCACAGCCCTTCGGCGCAGGATCCCACGGGCTCACTCTGGAGCAGGCGGTCGTGGGCCACACCGACAACACCCAAATGGAGGGCTGGCTCCGTGGAGCCCAGCGACCCACCAACAGGAAGTGGGCTGGGCCAGCACGGGCTCCAGGCCGGGCCAGCATGGTGCCCGTTGGCCATCTTGGCCCAGCAGAGTCAAACCGTCCCAGTGCCTGGTCCAGGAGCCAGGACCCAGGAACCACCTCTCGCCACAGACCTGGCAAGGAGTTTCTATGACCTGGACGAGCTGCCCCCTCACGCTCCCCACCTGCTCCTCCTCCCTGGCCCCCCACCACATGCAAGGAACCAGGTCGGGAGTGGGTGGATCCGCCATCCTATCACCAGGACAAAGCACGTCCCTGCCCTCCCCCTGCGCCCCTGTGCTCTGCTCCATGCCCCTGGCCACCAGCCAGGCCCATGCGTGGGCCCCCTCCCTGAACCTGGAGGCTCACGGTGTCCCTGGTGTCCTGTCCACTGCACGGACTCCACAGGCAGAGGCCCCTGCCCGCCATCTCCCCTGTCCCCCCAGACTCAGAGAGGCCAGGACCAGCCCCCAGCCTGGAGGTTCGGGGCAGGCACATACTAGGGCTGAGCAGACCCGTGTGGTCAGGCCGTGGACACCTGCTGGGCGGAACCACAGGCCCTGCTGAGTCCTGCATGGACCAACGTTCCAGCCCTAACTGTCCTATGGCCAATGCACATTTGCCTCCTCTTGTCACTGGGAAGGACAGTAAATGGGACAGCCCCAAAGCAGCCTCTGAGTCAGCTGACCACAGACCGGCTGGCTACAGCATCCAACACACCCGGCATGCCCAGGCTCGCCTGGAACCTTCCAGACTCCAGAGGCAGGGAGGGAGGCGGCACTGGGCCCCCCTGCGCCCCGGAAGCAACCCAAGCCTCTGCTCCCTCAGCAGGCCAACGAGTCACCCAGGCTCCACAGAAGACCCCCCAGCCAGGCCCCAGCCTGTCAACAGACACCACTTGGTTTGAGGCTGTTTATTCCCATATGGGAGGCGCTTTCTGACACGGGAGATGGGGACACGACCACGGAGACCGCACAACTGCAGAACAGCCCACAGCTTGGGCGGGACCCCTGTGGCCGGTGCGGAAGGCTCGCTCCCAGCAGGAGCCCAGAGCAGGTGGCAAGCAGGCCTGGCAGGCGGCGAGTCCTGGAGCTCCAGATGGCCTTGATGGCAGTCCCGGAGACCGTGGAAGGGGGGCCTGCCCCCAGCGGCCCAGAGGAGGTTCCAGAGCAGGCGGGGTGCGGCGCCTACGTGTCAGGGTCCAGGCCGCGACACTGGTCCTCCAGCACACCGCGGAACACCTGGAAGCGGTGGTTGAGGTCGGGCCGCGCGTGCACGCGGAAGCGGGTGCCCAGAGCACCATCGGGCGAGGGCGCCCCGTAGAAGACACGCAGGATGCGGGCGTGCACAAGGGCCATGGCGCACATGGCACAGGGCTCGCGGGTGACGTACAGGTCGTAGCCTGTGC
>NW_007250841.1:50775-54294 GCF_000164805.1 Carlito syrichta
ACACCTCCCGAAGGAGGCGCGAGGTCTGGCGCGTGTCCAGCACGGGCGCAGCATAGGCCAGCACCAGCTCCACGGCGCCAGACTGCTGCTCCGACAGCACCGGGAGGGCCTGCCACGGCACCGCCTCGCGCTCTGGGCTCCCGGGCTCCTCGCACTCCCGCGGCTCCGCAGCAGGCTCCATTCTCAGAGGGCGACTGTGGGAGACAGATGGCAGGGCGTCGCTGTCAGCTGTGGCCCGGGAGCTGGGCGTCCGTCCCGGGAGCCGGCTCCGGGTGGTTGGATTCGTCTGGGGCTTGTCCGAGCTCCAGCCAGGGACCCTGACGCGGCCACACTCCCTTGTGTCCTACTGGTGCTTGGCTTGCAGACTCCGAACTGCCACTGGCCTTTAAGAGTGGAGCTTAAGGTGGGGTGCGGTGGCTCATGCCTATTTCCCAGCAATTTGGGAGGCTGAGGTGAGAGGACTGCCTGAGCCCTCGGGTTGGAGATCAGCTCGGGCAACCTGGCGAGACCTCATCTCTACAATACATCAAAAAATGAGCCGGCTGTGGCGGCGCATGCCTGTAGTTCCAGCCACGTGGAAGGCTGAGGCGGAAGGATCGCCAGAGCCCAGTGGGACGAGGCTGCAGTGGCTGTGAGCGTGCCCCTGCGCTCCAGCCTGGGCAAGAGTGAGGCTCCAGCTCAAAAACAAAAGCAAACCAAAAGAAACAGAACTTAACTCACGTGCCAGAAGATGGGTTTGCGACTCAGTGGCCTCAGCATGCTTGGAGCTGTGCAGCCTTCACCACCACCAAATTCCAGGACATTTCATCACCCCAGAACAACGCATCTCATCACCCCTACACACACTAGACCCAGGTCACTGAGTCAGAGACCGGAAGCATGAGCCACTGATGTGCCACAGCGGCTTTCAAGACATAAAGGCTGCCAGGCACCATGGTTCACGCCTGTCATCCCAGCAGTCTGAGAGGCAGAGGTGAAAGGATTCCCTGAGTCCACTAGTTCGAGACCAACCTGGACAACTTGGGGAGACCTCGTTTCTATAATAAATCTGAAAATTAGCCAGGTGTGGCGGCACACACCTGTATCCCCAGTTACCTGAAAGGCTAAGGCAAAAGGACCGCCTGAGCCCAGCAGGTCGAGGCTGCAGTGGCTGTGTGCATGCTACTGCACTCCAGCCTGGACAACAGAGCAAGACTCCAATTCAAAAAAAGATGGAAGGGGCACATGGCCGGCAACTGAGAGCAACCATCCCCCAATGGCCAGTAAGGCTTCAGGACCCTGGTCCTGCAGCCACAGAAACCCTGGTCTCCAAAAGCAAACATGACCTGCAGGGTCACTGTTCAGTCAAGCCTGATGAGGATGTGGCCGGACCGCCACCTGGAGCCCACCAGGGGAGACCCAAGCAGAGGACCCCAGCCACATCTGCCCAGGCTCTGACCAGCAGAACCGGGGCCTGACAGGTGACATTTTAAACCACTAGATTTGCCATCGTTTGCTACAGTGACAGAAAATAAGCCAGGTGTGGGGACACAGGGCCACCTCCCAGGACCACACACAGCCTGGTGCCAACGCACAACGGCCGTTTCCAGGTAGTTTCTGTAAAACACTCACCACCTGGTCTGCAAAGGGCTGGACGGGAGAAAGGGCCATGCCACGCAGGCCGCAAGACGTGAGCCCAGCACCACCCTCTCCCAAGCTTCCTGTCCCATGCCCACATCCCTGCAGCCAAGGTGGACCCTGGCTGTCTGGTAGGTCTGCCCTCCCCGGTCCCCTTACCTCACTGGTCACAGCAGAGGCCCAGAGGGAATGGGGCTGTGTGAGGTGTGCCGGAGGCAGCTTCTAGGAGCGAGTGCCTTGGTGGGCTAGCCTGGGACCCCTGCCCCGCCCAGCCTTCCCCTGATGCTCCTGGCCCACAGGGCTGAGCAAAGGCTTGCATGTGTCACCCGGGCCTGAGTTCGCCAGCTGTGTCCTTCCACAGCACTAATGAGAACTGGGAGGCCTGCGTGTCACTCCGCTGGTGAGGACAGGGCTGGGATCTCCTAGCTCTTGGCGCCCAAGGCCCTGGCTCCCGGCAGGACAGCCCACCACCGGGGGACACAGATGGCGGGGAACAGGAAGGCACTCGGGACAGCAAACTTCACATGGGGGACAGCACTGCTGGCTCAGCCGCCCCACCTAACCTTCCGGAAGCCGCCAGCTCAGCTGTCCCGACCTCCTGACCCGCAGGCGCCCCGCCCAGCTCGCCTGCGCCAGAGCCTGCCTGACTGCCACATCCCGAGGCCAGACCTGAACCAAGACCACGACACACCCAAGCGGCCCAGCCTGAACCAGCTGGGTGGAACACGAGGAAGAAACAGCCACAGTGCGGGGCGGCCACATGGCCCCACAGCCACCCCCTCGAGCAGAACTGAGCGAGCACCATGGGCCGGAGGCTGCAGCCGGGACCCTGGGCTGGAGCCCCACCCTCACCAACAAGGTGGTCCCTGGAACCGCCCACTGTCACACAAGACTGCCCCGTTCACACCAGGAGCCGGGACCAGGCAGGACCTGGGAAAAGACCAGTCCCCGGAGACAGGCCACAGCATCACTAGGCCGGAGAGGGACGGCCTGTCCTGGGCGTACACGTGGCCAACTCACAGGAGCGGAAAGGAGGTGTCCTTCCAGGACTCTGGTCCTGCATCCACTCGCACCAGGGAGGCAAACACAGGCTCCCGCTGGCCAGCGGACCCCAGCAGCCCGAAAGGCAAAGCAGGGAACGGAGGACCCTGGTGGAAGCACCACCGCAAGGGAGGCTCAGAGGCTGTCTGCAAAACGCCCCCTCCCCCGCCCTTCACTCACAGCATCGAGAACAGGAAGCCAGAAGCACAGCCAGGGCCACTTCCCAGGGCCAGGCGCGAGGTCCCTGCGCCCCAGGCCTGTCTGCCCTGACGTGTGGCCCGGCCCTCCGCCTGGCACACCAGGGCCTCACGCGCCTGTTCCTCACCCAGGGCAGGGAGGGGGTGGGCCATGACCGCAGGGAAACCATGCCCAGTACACCCTGGGGAGCTGCCGCACACTGAACGTCTATCCCCTAAACCCCCTTTGAAGTCCTCACTCCAGGGAACGGCCGGAGTCTTTGGCAGGTGACGAGGTCGGAACAGGGTTCCATCCCGACCCTGCTGGGCGGCCCACCCACCTGCCCCGTGAGGACAAGGCAAGCAGGCACCAGCCCTCTGTGGGCGGCCACGGGCTCCGCCGGCACCTTGGCCAGGACCTCCAGCCCCAGCACTGCGATGCACGACTGTCCCGGCCGCCTGCCCACGGTGGCCTGCGCCACAGGAGCGGGCCAGACACAGACATCCAGGGGCCCCTAGGAGGGCCCCGTCCCTGCGCCTGCATGCAGACCACCTTTCCAGGCACCTGCGCCGACGGGAGCACTTCGGAAACGCCTCCACCCGTGCGTGGGAAGGCAACACAGTGTGGTCAGCCACTCCCACGTGGCCACAGGCCCAGGCAGCCGTGGAGCTCCTGAGCCACGCC
>NW_007250841.1:54827-57003 GCF_000164805.1 Carlito syrichta
GCCGCTCCCGGCCACCGCAGCCTCGACCTACTGGGCTCCGGCGATCCTTCCGCCTCAGCCTTCCGAGTAGCCGGAATTACAGGCGCGTGCTACCAAGCCCGGCTGATTTTTTGATTTATTGTAGAGATGAGGTCTCGCTGCCCAGGCGGGTCTCGAACCCACAGGCTCAGGCAAACCACTCAACTCAGCCTCCCAAAGGCGCGGGATTACTGGCTGAGCCACCGAGCCTGGCTCCTTTTGGACTTTTTAAAACGTGTTTTCTGGCTGGACTTGGTGACTCAGCCTGTCATCCCAGCACTTTCAGAGACTGAAGCGAGTAGATTTCCTGAGTCTGCGGGTTCGAGACCCGCCTGGGCAACTTGGTGAGACCTTGTCTCTGCAATAAATCAAAAATTAGCCAGGCGCGGTAGCACGCACCTGTAGTACAGCTACTTGGAAGGCTGAGGCGGAAGGATCGTCGGAGCCCAGCAGGTCGAGGCCGCGGTGGCTGGGAGGGTTCCACTGCCCTCCAGTCTGGGCGACAGAGTGAGACGGCAACTCAAAAAAAAATAAATAAAACGTGGTTTCTGAAAACCTCATCCCCCACGTGGCACACATGGTATTTCCACAGGACAGGGTTGCTCGGGTGATGTCAGAGTTGAGCCACGGACAACCCGAAAACGATCCCAGATGATCTTGGACACCAGGGCCCACCTGGACCACATGTCCCTGCCAGCGTCTCAGGGAGGATGACTCTCAACGCCCCTGCTGAGACCGTGGCCGGTGACCTCGGGGCTACGCTGAGGCCGTCTGAGGGCAATGAACGAAAAACGTGGAGGTGGCACCCAGTGCCACCACAGAGGCTACAGTCGAAGGCCACATGCCGGCAGGTCCCACAGGAGAGTCACGCCGGGGACCCCACGGCTCGCATGGCCGCCCAGGCCACAAAGACCCACTGTCTCAGGGCAGAAGAGAAACACAGCACCATCTGTCCCTCTGAGACTACGACCTCTGTCTGAGGGAAAACAAAACCAGCGACACAGAGGAGGCTGCCATCAGGACACCGTGCCGGGCCTGCCAGCCCTGGGAGGGCAGCCACAAGTCAGGGGGACAGTGACACCCTTTATGGTCAAGGTAGTCCTGGCCCTCGCCGTCAGGGGCCTTGCCGCCGAGGGTCTGGCTGCACCAGGGACAGGGCCCCGGCAGGGACTGCCCCTCCCTGACAACACCCACCCAGGCAGCAGGTGCACACTGGACCCCCTCAGGACACTGGGCACTGCACCCACCCACGACGGGCTGTGGTCAGGGGTCCCAAGAGGATGTGACCCCAGCCTGGTCTGGCTCTGAGCAGGGGTGAGTCAGGCTCCACTAGAGACCCTAGGACACCTGCGGGTTGGGCAGCCTCACCTAACCCCACAGAAAGGTTGGAGCTCGGGCCTGGGTGTGTCTCCCAGGAAATCTACTCAGCCCAGCTAGATGCCCGGCTGTGACGGCTCAAGCACCTGACCCCTCCAGGCCTCAGTTTCCGCCCTACAAAATGGGAACTCCGTCTGCTGGGCATGGCTTTCAGGCACCTAAAGGGACAAAATGCACAACAGACACCATGCTGCCCAGGACATAGTAACACTCCACAAATGAGCCCCACAGCTCCCAGGGACGGGGCGGCAGGTCCAGTGGGCTGAGTCCAGGAGGGCGCCCTGGAGACAGCAACCCACAACCGGGCCTGGGGGGAAGGCAAAGCAGGGGAGGGAACGGCCAATGCTCAGTCTCCGGACATACCTACAGTCAGGTGGATGCTTGTTTCATCTGGGGTTTCCAGGACGTGGCCCCACACAAGGCAGACAGGCAGGCCGAAATCCACATTTCTATCTTTTTAAACAAACCAGGATCTTGCCATGTTGCCCAGGCTGGTTTCGAACTCCTGGCCACAGGCAATCCTTCCACCTTGGCCTCCCGAAGTGCTAGGATTATAGGTATGAGCCACCGCGTCTGGCCCAAACCTGCAGTTATAAGCTCCCTGAGTTGGGCTGCCAGATGAGATATAGGACACTCGCCAAGCACAGTGGCTCAACCCTGTCATCCCAGCATTTTGGGAGGCTGAGGCAAGGGGATTGCCTGAGCCTGCAGGTTCGAAACCCGCCCGGGCAACTTGGCAAGACCTCGTCTCTACAATAAATGAAAAATTAGCCAGGCGTGG
>NW_007250841.1:57023-57795 GCF_000164805.1 Carlito syrichta
GAAGGCTGAGGCAGAAGGATCGCCGGAGCCCAGCAGGTGGATGCTGGGGTGGCCATGAGCGTGCCACTGCACTCCAGCCTGGGTGACAGAGTGAGACTCCGATCAAAAAAAAACAACAAAAAAAGAGATACAGGACACTCAGTTGAATACATTTCAGACAAGCAGGAAAAGCTTATTTAGTGTCAGGATATCTCATGCAATCTTTGGAATACACTGACACAAAGAAAAAAAGTCTTCATCGTTTCAACAGAATTCCACCTTAACGGGGTGTCCTGCCACGTTTGGGGGGCTGACCCTACAAGGGGCCTTCGGTGCACAGAGTTGGAAAACCTGGGCGCATGGGCGGTCCCTCCGTCTCAGCCTTCCAAGTAGCTGGAACCACAGGCGTGCACCACCACACCCGGCAAATTTTTCTTGATTTATTGTGGAGACAGGTCTCCCCAAGTTGCCCAGGCTGATCTCGAACTCCTGGACTCAGGCAACCCTCTCGCCTTGGCCTCCCAAAGTGCTGGGATGACAAGCTTGAGCCCGGCCAATCGTGGTCGGTTTCTAGGATGTTCTGACAAGAGGGAAAGAAGACAGCCTCACCGGAAGGAAGCTGGGAAACTGGCCGCCCGGAGGCAGGAGACTGACTGCGATGACCCCGGACACCGCGTACCGGAAACAGCTGGGGCGCACGGGGCCTCCAGCACGGGTCACAGGGGCGCGCGCACGCGCAGAAAGGAGACGGGCTCGGGGAAGCGAGGGGCGCTCAGGGCAGGCCGTTACGGCG
>NW_007250841.1:58088-62211 GCF_000164805.1 Carlito syrichta
CGCCTCCGCCCGGCGCCGCGGAGCACGACGGGAGCGTAGTTCCAGGGGCGGAGTCGTCGCGAGGGAAAGGCGGGGCCGGGAATACAATCCCCAGAAGGCCGCGCGTGCAGCCGTCTTGCCCCGCCCTCTCCGGAAAGGCGCTCACGTGATTGGCGGAAGGACTCGGGCCGTGCCGCGTTATGCTGGGCAAGCGTCGAGTTGCGGGTTCGAGACCGGTTCGGCGGCGGATGGAAAAAAAAAAAACAAACTTCTGAAACTGGAGGTCCGTGGGAAATCAGCAAAGCCGGGAGACTGAGGTCGAGGGGAGACTGGACACCTGTCCGCAGAGACCAGGATGGAGCCAAGGTGCAATTCTGCCCTTCGATGCTATGCGGATGACCGCAGCCTGGGGCCAGGGCGGACTCCTGCCTCAGTTTGCCTAAGCAACGTGCAATTTTGTCAACAATTTCAGCTACTCTTTCCAGTAGAGCAGGTTTAACCCAGTGGTTCTCAACGAGGGTGGGCACATTTCTGGGTGTCGCGACTGGGGTGGGGCTACTGGCATGGGTTGGGTGGAGGTCAGGGATGCTCCCCGACACACCGCAGTTCCCGGGACGGCCCCATCTCCGCTAGATCGGGGCTCAAATGCAGAAAAACCTGGTTTCATCCCATCGCCCAAGAGCAGGTAAATTCCGGTTTAAGGGCCAGAAGGAGGAAACAGTTGGTATTTTCCATTTTTTCCCCCTGTGGTCTCTGGTAACTCGATGCTCGACTCCTCCAAGAACAAGGAGTGTCCCACCAAGATCACCAAAGATCCTCCCTGGGAGGGGGTGGTTGCAGGGAGATCTCCCTCACCCCAGCTCCTCAGCCCCATGGGACCCCAAGCATGGAGTCCCCTGAGTTTCCTCTCTCAGTGTGCAAAGGTTTGCCTGGTTGCCTGATTCCTGGGTAAAGCACCATTCCAGGAATCTATTTTTCACTCAACTAGTCACTTTCGTTTTTTATTTTCTAAATTAAAAACTCAGACTAATGTGAGTTTTACTTTTTCTTTTTTTAGTTTCTGTACACACATCTCCATCACCGAATGTCTCACTCAACCTAGCCAAGAACCCGTTTTGCTAATTTGTTTAAATTGTAAAAAAAAAAGACAGCCTTTATTTGGAAAGTCATTAACTCCAAGGCCCAAATTTTCTGCATCTAAAAAAAAATGAATCTAGGCCGGACGTAGTGGCTCATGCTTGTCAACCCAACGCTTTCGGGGGACAAGGTGGGAGGATCGCTTGAAGCCAGGGGTTCAAGAGAAGCCTGGGCCACACAGCAAAGCCCTGTCTCTACAAAAAAACTAAAAAATCAGGCCGGCCATCGTGGCTCATGCCTATAATCCCAGCAATTTGGGAGGCCGGGCTGGAGAATTGCTTAAGCTCAGGAGTTTGAGACCAGCCCTGGGCAATATAATGTGAACTTGTCCCTACACAAAATCAAAAAATTAGCCAGTGTCGTAGTGTACACCGGTAGTCCCAGCTACTCAAGAGGCTTGCTGAGGTGGGGGGATCACCTGAGCCTAGGAGTTTGAGGCTATGATAAGCAATGATCATGCCACTTCAGCCTGAAATCCTGATTTCAAAATAAATAAAAAAGGCCAGGCACAGTGGCTCAGCCTGTCATCCCCACACTTTGGGAGGCCAAGGCAAGAGGATTGCCTGAGCCTGGGCCTTCGAGACCAGCCTGGGCAACCTGGTGAGACCTCGTCTCTACAATAAAATCACAAAAACTAGCCGGGTGTGGTGGTGTGTGTCTGTAGTTCCAGCTACTTGGAAGGCTGAGGCGGAAGGATCGCCAGAGCCCAGCAGGTCGTGGCTGTGGTGGCTATGAGTGTGCCACTGCACTCCAGCCTGTGCAATAAGAGTGAGACTCCAACTCAAATAAATTAATAAGTAATAATAAAAAACTCAGCCAGGGCCAGGCTCGGTGGCTCAGCCCGTAATCCCACGCTTTGGGAGGCTGAGGTGAGTGGATGGCCTGAGCCTGCGGGTTCGAGACCCGCCTGGGCAACTTGGCGAGACCTCATCTCTACAATCAATCAAAAACTAGCCAGGCGTGGTGGCGTGCGTCTGTAGCTCCAGCTATTTGGAAGGCTGAGGCAGAAGGATCGCCGGAGCCCAGCAGGTTGACGCTGGGGTTGCCGTGAGCGTGCCACCACACTCCAGCCTGGGCAGCAGAGACTCCAACTCAAAAATAAATAAACCTGAATTGTATCTCACATCTTTAAAATAAAAAATTCAATAAATAAATAAAAGTAAATGTAACTCTTCTCTACAAAAGAAGAAATTCAGCCAGGTGCGGTGGTTCAAGCCTGTAATCCCAGCAATTTGGGAGGCTGAAGTGAGAGAATTGCCTGAGCTCAGGGGGTTGAGAGCAGCCTGGGCAACTTGGAGAGCCCTCATCTCTACAATAAATCAAAAAATTAGCCAGGCATAGTGGTGCACGCCTGTAGTTCCAGGTTCTTGGGAGGCTGAGGCGGAAGAACCACCTGAGCCCAGCTGGTTGAGGCTGAGGTGGCCATGAGCATACCATGGCACTCCAGCTTGGACGACAGAATGAGACTCCAACTCAAAAAAACCAAAAAAAAAAAAAGCAAAAACAGGCTGGGGTTGTCACACCTATAATCCCAGCACTTTGGGAGGCCGAGGTGAGAGGATTGCCTGAGCCCATGGGTTCGAGACCAGCCTGGGCTACTTGGAGAGACCTCATATCTACAATAAATCTAAAAATTAGCTGGGCACGGTGGCACATGCCTGTAGTTTCAGCTACTTGGAAGGCTGAGGCGGAAGGATCACCTGAGCCCACTAGGTCGAGGTTGCGGTGGTCATGAGCATGCTCCTGTACTCCAGCCTGGGCGACAGAGTGAGACTCCAACTCAAAAAAAAAAAAAAAAAAAATTAAAAAAAGAAGACATTTGGCCATGTGCAATGGTTCACGCCTGTAATCCCAGCATTTTGTGAGGCAGAGGCAAGAGGATTGCCTGAGCCTGCGGGTTCATGACCAGCTTGGAAAACATGGTGTGACCTCGTCTCTACAATAAATCAAAAAATTAGACCAGGGTTAGTGGCTCGGCCTGTCATCCCAGCACTTTGGGAGGCCGAGGCAAGTGGTTCGAGACCAGCCCGGGCAACTTGGTGAGACCTCATCTCTACATAAATCACAAAAACTAGCCGGGCGTGGGGTCATGCATCTGTAGTCCCAACTCCTTGGAAGGGTGAGGCGGAAGGATCGCTGGAGCCCAGCAGGTTGATGCTGGGGTGGCCATGAGCATGCCGCTGCACTCCAGCCTGGGTGACAGAGTGAGACTCTGACTCAAAAAAAAAAAAAAAGAAGAAGAAAAAGAAATTCATATTTTGTTTTAAGCAGTTGAGGGGTAGGTAAAAAGCTGTTTCTGCCTTGGCAAGTTCTCAGTTTCTTTTAGCTCAAATTAATCCATATTCCAGGGTGGCATCTTTTGGTGTGACATATTCTGAACACTTCAACTCTTTATTTCATTTCATTGGTGTTTTGTGTTTTTTTTTTTGAGTTGGAGTCTCACTCTGTCGCCCAGACTGGAGCGCAGTGGCTGCTCCCAGCCACCACAGCCTCGACCTGCTGGGCTCCGGTGATCCTTCCACCTCAGCCTTCCGAGTAGCTGGAACTACAGGCACGCGCCACCACGCCCGGCTTATTATCCCTTTTTTAAATAAAGGAAACAGCTGAATCCCCTTGTCACCCAGCTGTATGTCAAACTATTTGATGTCACGCGTAGACTTATGGGTCGCCCTTCCCACAGGGTCACGGACACCCCTGGTAGGGTTTGTGTCTGTCTGGGCGTCCCGCGTGCCTCTAGCCCAGCTAAAAACTGGGCCTGGTCAAGTGACGGAGGCCACACAAGCCTGTGCCCAAGCACTGCAGCTAGGGAATGTCACGGGGCTGGATGAGCATCCCATCCACTGGCCGATGGTTCCAATTACTTCTTGCCACAGCCCAGGCCATGTGGGCCTGCCTCAAGAAGGTTCCGTCCATTTTCCTCTGGCCTGGCCTTTATTTTATTGTGGACAGAGGGATTCTTTTTTTTTTTTTTTTGAGTTGGAGTCTCACTCTTGTCACCCAGACTGGA
>NW_007250841.1:62380-64738 GCF_000164805.1 Carlito syrichta
CCTGAGTAGTTGGGGCGACAGGCACCACCACGCCCAGCTACTTTTTTTCATTGTGGAGACAGGGTCTCACCAAGTGGCCCAAGCTGGTCTCAACCTCCTGAGCTCAGGCAATCCTCCCTCCTCGGTCTCTCAAAGTGCTGGGATGATAGGTGTGAGCCACTGTGCCCGCCCAGCAGGGCCTGCTGCTCCCGGCTGTGTGAGGCTCCACGCATGTGCAAGGAACTTGCCACTGTGTTATTGTTTTACCAAGACACACAGGATCACCCCGGCCTCCCTGGGAACCCAGCATGCGCCTGGCAACCCTCTAGGAATGAGGCGGGCACTGTCGCCACCTGCCGACCAAAACCAGCCTCGCCCGAGCCTGGGACTTCAGGCCGATCCCAGAAACAGCTGCCACGATTTGACCCTTCCCAGAAAGTCCACATCCATCACTCCTGGCTCCTGACGCGGTCCCCCAGCCCAGAGGTGGTCACACCCCACAGGTCAGCAGAGCCACTGTGAAAAAGCTCTGGGCTGGGCCGGGCGCGGTGGCTCATGCCTAAAATCCCAGCACTTTGGGAGCTCAAGGTGAGTGGACTGCCTGAGCCCACAGGTTGGAGACCAGCCTGGGCAACCTGGCAAGACCTCATCTCTACAATAAATCAGAAAATTAGCCGGGCATGGTGGCAGGTGCCTGTCGTTCCGGCTAGTTGGAAGACTGAGGCAGAAGGATCGCCGGAGCCCAGCAGGTCAACGCTGGGGTGGCTGAGAGCATGCTACTGCGTTCCAGCCTGGGCAACAGAGTGAGACTCTGACTCAAAAAAAGAAAACAATTAGCCAGGCATGGTGGTGCCTGTGGTTCCAGCTACTTGGGAGGCTGAGGAGGAAGGATCGCTGGAGCCCAGCAGGTCGAGGCTGCAGTAAGTTTCGGTTGTGCCACTGTACTCCAGCCTGACCAACAGAGGGAGACCTGGACTCTAAATAAATAAATAAACCTGCTGGTCTTGGTGACTCAGTCTGTAATCCCAGCACCTTGGGAGGCCAAGGCGAGTGGATTGCCTGAGCCCATGGGTTCGAGACCCGCCCGGGCAACTCAACGAGACCCCCGTCTCCACAATTAATCAAAAGTCAGCCATGCCTGGTAGCATGCGCCTGTAGTTCCGGCTGCTTGGAAGGCTGATGTGGAAGGATTGCTGGAGCCCAGTGGGTCGACGCTGGGGTAGCCGTGAGCATGCCCCTGCACTCCAGCCTGGGCAACGGAGTGAGACCTCAACTCAAAAATTAATTAATTAATTAATAAGTAAATAAAACAAACCTCCAAGGCAGTGGTATCTGTCATGGCATCTTGAGAATATTAGTTCACTGCCTCGTGAAATGAGTGCTCACATCCAGTGAAAGACTCGAACACATGTTCATGGCAACTCTGTTCGTGATAGTCCCACCGTAGAAACAGCCCACGCAGCCTGCAGGAGAGTGGATCAAGACTATGGGGAGAGGGTGTCTACCGTCTAATACAATGCAGGAAGGAAGGAGAAATGACCAGGCATGGTGACCCCTCCCTGAAATCCCAGCACTCTGGGAGGCTGAGGCAGGAGGATCACCTGCGGCCTGGAGTTCAAGACCAGCCTGGACAACAGAGCGAGACCTTGTCAATATACAAATTTTTTTTTTTTTTTTTTTTTGAGTTGGAGTCTCACTCTGTCGCCCAGACTGGAGTGCAGTGGCTGCTCCCGGCCACCGCAGCCTCGACCTGCTGGGCTCCGGCGATCCTTCCGCCTCAGCCTTCCAAGTAGCTGGAATTACAGGCATGCGCTACCACGCCCGGCTGTTTTTCTGATTTATTGTAGAGATGAGTTCTCACTGCCCAGGCGGGTCTCGAACCCGCGGGCTCAGGCAATCCACTCACCTCAGTCTCCCAAAGGCGCGGGATTACAGGCTGAGCCACCGAGCCCAGCAATATACAAATTTTTTAAATGGGCTGGGCGTGACGGTGCCTGTAGTCATAGCTACACAGGAAACTGAGGCAGGAGAACTGCTTAATCTCAGCAGTCTGAGGCTGCCGTGACCTATGATTCCGCTGCTGCCCGTGCAACAGAGCAAGTACTCGCCTCAAAATTTTATTTTATTTTATTTATTTATTTTTTTTGAGTTGGAGTCTCACTCCGTCGCCCAGGCTGGAGTGCAGTGGCACATTCATGGCCGACCAAGCGTCGACCTGCTGGGCTCTGGTGATCCTTCAGCCTCAGCCTTCCAAGTAGCCAGAATTACAGGCATGCGCTACCACGCCCGACTGATTGTTTGATTTATTGTGGAGATGAGGTCTCGCTGCCCAGGTGGGTCTTGAACCCGCGGGCTCGGGCAATCCACTTTTTTTTTTTT
>NW_007250841.1:65127-65660 GCF_000164805.1 Carlito syrichta
TCTAAAAAAAAAAAAAAAAATATATATATATATATATATATATAATATATATATGTAATTATATATATATATATATAATTTAAATATATAAATAAAATGGGCCAGGTGCAGTAGCTCAAGCCTGTAATCCCAGCACTTTGGGAGGCTGAGACGAGTGGATTGCCTGAGGCCAGGGGTTTGAGACCTGCCCGGGCAACTTGGCGAGACCCCATCTCTACAATAAATCAAAAATTAGCCGGGTGTGGTAGCACGCGCCTGTAGTTCCAGCTACTTGGAAGGCTGAGGCGGAAGGATTGCCAGAGCCCAGCAGGTCGAGGCTGCGGTGTCCGGGGGCGGCCACTGCACTCCAGTCTGGATGAGAGAGTGAAACTCCAACTAAAACAAAAAAAATGACTTCTGGGTATGTCTGGGTATTTCTAAACAAGGCTAGTATTGAAAGGTGGCTCGCCAGGCTCGGTGGCTCAGTCTGTAATCCCAGCACTTTGGGAGGCTGAGGTGAGTGGATTGCCTGAACCCGCGGGTTCGAGTCCCTC
>NW_007250841.1:66126-68957 GCF_000164805.1 Carlito syrichta
AAAAAAAAAAAAAAAAAAGGGGGCTCAGTCAAGCAGAGGCCCTTCATCCATGGGGGTGGGCAGCCCAAAACCCTGAGGGTGGATAGAAGGAGGGGACTTCTTCCCTTCTGCCCCCTCCAGTAGGCTGATCGGCCTCTGGGCCTGGGAAGGACAGCACTGGCATCCCAGCTTCCCAGGCCTCAGACTTGGGCTGAAGCACGTCCCAGCACTCGTGGGTCTGCAGCTTGCAGACAGCAGGTTGTGGGATTCCTCAGCCTTAGGTCCGGGGATTCCTTGACCTCAGGCCTTGGGACGCCTCAGCCTCAGCCTCCAAAATCACGTGAGCCAATTCCTCATAATAAGTCTTTTCATACCCATATTTCTTCTGTTTTTCTGGAAACTTGATCTGGTATGAGCTCCCAAGGTACTCCTGTGTTTTTTCTTTTTTTGAGTCAGAGTCTCACTCTGTTGCCTAAGCTGGAGTGCCGCGGCATGCTCACGGCCACCCCAGCGTCGACTGTTGGGCTTAGGCGATCCTTCCGCACCAGTCTTCCGAGTAGCTGGAAGTACAGGTGCGCGCCACCATGATTGGCTAACTTTTTTTTTTTTTTTGAGTTGGAGTCTCACTCTGTCGCCCAGACTGGAGTGCAGTGGCCGCTCCCAGCCACCGCAGCCTCACCTGCTGGGCTCCGGCGATCCTTCCGCCTCAGCCTTCCGAGTAGCTGGAACTACAGGCGCGCACTACCACACCCGGCTGATTTTTTGATTTATCGTAGAGATGAGATCTTGCTGCCCAGGTGGGTCTCGAACCCGCGGGCTCAGGCCATCCACTCACCTCAGCCTCCCAAAGGCGCGGGATGACAGGCTGAGCCACCGAACCCGGCTTAATTTTTAAGTTTATTATAGAGACGAGGTCTCGCTTTGTTGCCCAGGCTGGTCTCGAACTCCTGGCCTCAAGGATCCTCCTGCCTCGGCCTCCCAAATTGCTGCGATTACAGGTGTGAGCCAACGAGCCAGGCCTCCCCCTTGTTTTTAAGTCTAATTCCCCTGGCGGGGGTGGGGGGGCGCAGAAAGACAGTGTTCACCCGTGCAGAGCGGAGAGGCCGGGAGTCCAAATGGAGGCCCCTCTGCTCGAGCTCTGGTGCCTGGGTCCACCCCACCCCCACCCCTGCTCAGCCAAGCGGGTGTTGCTATTTTAATCTGCCCCCCACTTCCTTCCTGGTAGTGTCAGCAACCCACTTCCTGGCCAGGTCTCACTCTCTCCCCTCTGGGAGGGGCGTCCGTTCACCAACACTGGTGTCCCTGACCCCAGCCAGGACTGGCCCCATTGTTGGCGGAGGCCCAGCTCAAAACAGAAACACAGCACCCCTAGGTCAAAATGATGAGGAATTCCAAGATGGTGCCCACAGAGCGCCAAGCCACACTCGAGAGCAGGCCCTGGTGACCGCTCAGGCCTCAGGCGACATGCTGGTGCTGGCCCAAGCCCTGCCCCAATCCTGTAGTTGTGTAGATGGTTATTGACTTATTTTATGGTGCAACATACACAGCCCATAAAATTCACCATTTTAGCCGGGCTCAGTGGCTCAGCCTGTAATCCTGTGCCTTTGGGAGGCTGAGGTGAGTGGATTGCCTGAGCCCACGGGTTCGAGACCCGCCTGGGCGGCGAGACCTCATCTCTACAATAAATCAAAAAATCATCTGGGCATGGTAGCGCATGCCTGTAATTCCGGCTACTTGGAAGCTGAGGTGGAAGGATCGCCGGAGCCCGGCAGGCCGAGGCTGTGGTGGCCGGGAGCGGCCACTGTGCCCTGGTCTGGGCGACAGAGTGAGACTCCAACTCAAAAAAAAAAAAATTCACCATCTTAACCGTTTTAAGTGCACAACTCAGCGCATCACACCCTCGTGTGGTTGTGGTATTGTCACCACCATTGTCTTCAGAACCTTCTCCTCTCCCCAGACTGAGGCTCTGTTCCGTGAAATACTCACCCTCCCTCTGACTCCAGCGCAGGACGTGGGGCTTTTACAGCCCAGCTGTTTCTGGTTGGGGAAGATGGCGGTGGCTGGGGTGGCAGTTGTGGAAAACTTTTGGCCTGGATGTCAGCAAGGCGATCCTGCAGGGAGCCTAGTCTGCGGGGTTCGGTCTGTCACCCAGGCTGGAGTACAGTGAGTGGCGTGATCATGGCTCCCTGCAGCATCGACCTCCTGGGCTCAGGTGATCCCTCTGCCTCAGCCTCTCCAGGAGCTGGGGCTGCAGGCGTGTGCCACCACGCTCGGCTAGTTTTTTATTTTTTCTAGAGATGGGATCTCGCTTTTTTGCCCAGCAGGCTGGTCTTGAATAAACTAGCCTCTTGTCTAAAAAAAAAAAAAAGAAAGAAATCCTTACCTCCATTCCCTCCCCAGCCCCCAACACCCACGAATTCACATCCTGTCTCTGACGATTTTGGGGACCTCCTAGGAGTAGGAACTCACAGGGCATGTTCTTCTGTGTCTAGGTCTCACGGAGTGTGATGGCCTCAGGTCCTTCCACACTGTAACCAGTGTCAGAGCCTCCTTCCTGTTTGTGACCAAATGAAGGCCATGTCGTGTAATCATCATCCCTCCGTGGACACGAGCTGTTCCACCTCGTGGCTTTTGTGAGTCTTTTTTTTTTTTTTTTTGAGTTGAAGTCTCACTCTGTCGCTCAGACTGGAGTGCAGTGGCCCGGCCACTGCAGCCTTGACCTGCTGGGCTCCGGTGATGCTTCCGCCTTAGCCTTCCGAGTAGCTGGAATTACAGGCATGCGCTACCACGCCCGGCTGATTTTTTTTTTTTTTTTTTTTTTGAGTTGAGTCTCACTCGGTCACCCAGACTGG
>NW_007250841.1:70359-70903 GCF_000164805.1 Carlito syrichta
TTTTTCCAATAAATCAAAAAAAAAAAAAAAAAAATCAGCTGGGTGTGGTAGCGCGCGCCTGTAATTCCAGTTACTCGGAAGGCTGAGGCAGAAGGACCGCCTGAGCCCAGCAGGTCGAGGCTGCGGTGGCCGGGAGCGGCCACTGCACTCCAGTTTGGGCGACAGAGTGAGACTCCAACTAAAAAAAAAAAAAAAAAAAAAGGAGAGCCTTCAGCCTTAGCCAGGTACAGTGGCTCATGTTTGTCATCCCAGAACTTCGGGAGGCTGAGGCGGGAGGATTGCCTGAGCGCAGGGATTCGAGACCACCTGGGAAATGGCAAGACCTTGTCTCCACAAAAAAATCCAAAACATCAGCTGGGCTTGGTGTCGACTGTAGTCCCAGCTACAGGGGAGGGACTGAGTCCAGGAGGGTCGAGGCTGCGGTGAGCTGTGATCGTGCTACCGTACTCCAGCCTGGGTCACAGACCCTGAGTCAAAAAAAAAAAAAAAAAAAAAAATGTGCTCTGGAAAGGAGAGGGGGCTGAGACTGCCTGCAGGGTTAGGG
>NW_007250842.1:0-4633 GCF_000164805.1 Carlito syrichta
CTGCAGTTGGTTTTTGTCCTACTCCTAATATATGTTGGAAGGGTGTCGTGGAGGTATTGCTGTGTATCAGAAAGAGATAGACCTGAACTTCTATTAACTATTGTGTGATCAAAAGTAACCTACAGTTTTCTCTTCTATAAATTGAGATAAATTATATTTGAACTAGACAATCTATCTTGAAGGTCCCTTCCAGTCCTGACAATTTAATTCATTGTTTCTGTTCACCAGATTATTCTCTACTGAATTCCAGTGGAAATGCAAGGATAAAGAGAATAAATCAGGACGAGAGAGCAGGTAAGCCAAGGGCTCAGTGTCAGCCTGAACAAAATAAAACACACAGTGCACTGGATTGTCTCATGAAGGGAGCAGAACTAGGCATAAAATTCTAACTTTTAATGGGGTCATAATATTGATCACCCTGGGGAAAATTGTTGAATGTGACTGAAAGGTGGCATGCGGTAGGTTTTTGGTTATTAAAAACGTTACTTTTTGGCTCTTGCTTGTGATTATATGTGTGTGTTCTGTGAAATTCCACATGTTCTTTAGGTACACTTAGGTACCCTGTGTTTGTTACAGCTAAGTTAAAAAGTTTACCAAAAAATTCTTACCTGGAGTGTTATGTGCACATGTGTGTACATGTATGTATATGTGTGTGTGTGTGTGTGTGTTGTGTGTGTGTATACATATATACATAGAAAAGGCCTTTTCCATATATAATTATCAAGGACAATCTGGATATTTTACCTGACTACTGATCTGGAAAAATTTGAGAGATATAAAAGACAATTTAAGTGGGACGAATTGGCAGGGGGTGTTCTCGGCTTCATACCTGAGACAAAATTATGATGGCAAGAATCAAAGTGTTTGAAATTTGATGCAGAGGAGCTCATCAGTATGGACTCTTCTCTTCTAGGTTTTTCTACACGTCTCTAAACTCTCTGGTCTATGCAGGGTGTACCTGGAATCTCCCACAAACCACTAGACTTATCCTTGTTCTAATCACTCACAACATCATTTCCAATCCAGCCCTGGAGGTGCTTTCACAGTCTATTTCTGTGACTCTTTTGATATGTCAAAATCCTTTGGGACTCTACAGACCCTTTGAAAAGCAAGGGAGAGAGACGTACAAATCATGGCCCAGGAGTGAGACTGCAGGCCTTTCAGAAGAAGACCCACAAGCTGAAAATTAGGGTTGGTCTTTTGAACCAATTGTCTGAGCAGGATATGGTGGCTAAGAGTGAGATATTTAAAGAAGGTTGTTCAGTTTCCCACTGCGGCACTCTGGGAGGAGAAAAATGTAGTTTGAAGCTCAGTTTTGACATCCTACACCTCACCTATTATCCCTAGCGGAGCAAAATTTCTTTTGCAAAGTTACTGGGTACAAAAGCTAATTGCGATAGTTCCTCCAACCCTTTCTTTTATTGTTGAAACTTGGGGAAGTCCAGTAGTTGGTCTGCTTTATGGAAACAAGAGATATTCTTTAATACACAAACTTATTCATATTATTCCATAAGATATCTCACCCTAATTCTCACAGCTTACCTTTGGTGCTCCTGCCTTTAAGATGTATATTGGTTAGACATCGTAACAGTTATCAATTGCTGTGTAACAAACCACCTTAAAGCGTAATGACTTCAAATAATGACAATCATTAGCTTTGCTCACAAATCTGAGATTGACAGGTTGGCTCACCTTTGCCTTATACAGCATCAGCTGGGGCAGCTTGGTGGGAGACTGGATGAGACACTTTCAGGATGAGACGCTTGCAAGTTGGCACAATCACAAGATAGGCAGGGTGATGCTGTCTGCGAGATGGGAATTCAGCCATGGCTGTGGGTCAGGGAACTAAAGTTCCTCTCTACATTACTTCTCCATGTAGAGTGACTTGGCTTTGCCCTTTGGCTTCCAAGAAAAAGTGTTCCCCCAGAAACAAGATGGAAGTACAGAACATTTTCATGATCTAGCCTCAAAAGTCATCACCCCCCTGCCACTGGGCCATACACTCTCCGGCACCACAACCAAGGACTGAAGCACTTGGAGAATTCAGTCTGCCACTCTGGTTCCCTTTTGCCTGAGATATTTGGACAGCAAAGATTTTTCCAAATTCTCCCACGGGGGGTGTGGCCCCTGAAGGAAGCTTCCTCTATCCCCAGTTGTCACCCATCCAGGTAGTCACCCACCGTTCTGTATCCCACGCCCACCGTGCCAGGCATCATGCTAGACACTGGGTGTCAAACTGTGAATAACACGGGCTCAGTCCTTGACTTTACAGAGCTTAAAAATCAAATAGAGGAAGCAGACAGTAAACCATAAGCAGGCCAAAAAAATCCAAACAGCATATACTTACAAATTATAAGTACTTTGAAAGAACTAACATAGTGTAGAGATAAGTTAAAGAGAGAAGGTATTAACCAAACTGGGCCCAGCAATTTGTCTTCTTCCAGCTAACTTTTTTTGTGGGGTTATATCCCTACTTTGTCCATGCTCTGTGAGTAATAACAGTAGGAATAGCAACATAACAATAGTACTACTGACAACAATACTTACCACTTAGCGCTGATTATGTCTCAGGTACTGTTGTAAGTGATTTTTAAGTAACTCGCTGATCGTGGTATTGGTTAACGGCCTGAGTTGCACTACAATGTAGCATCTGCTATTGTCCCTCTCTCTCAAACTCTACGCATTGCTGTCTTGTTCCTCTTCCCCCACCCTCCTCTCAACACATGCACAACACACACACACACACACACACACACACACACACACACACACACACACACACACCAGCCCCCATCAGCTTCTCCTTGCAAACTGACCTCGATCTGGATGAAGAGTGAATAGAGCAACATGACTGTCTGGTCTACGGTTGAGGCTGCTAGCCTCATCCCAGGGCTCTGCTTCTGTCCCTGTGTACCCTGCACACTCCCCTACTCCCTGTTGCCTTCCGACATAGTGTACAAATGCAGCACTGATCAATCCTATTAGGAAGCCTAAAATCTTACCAACACTCAGCTGAAAAGGAAGACACCTATTACAAAGATATGGAAAATAAAATTCGGTCTGGAGATCTAAAAATCACACAGCAGAGCTAAGCGTGGCCATGCTAGTTTTTCCGAACATATTTTGGACAGCTAAATTCTTTTGCAAATGGAACATGACTTGGAAGTTCTAATATGTAAGACAGTTAAAGACATGTGGTCCGGGTCTACACTTCTCACCTTTAGGGGACCCGAGTCAGCTCCATGGAACCTTGTGGATCTGCAGAACTCAGTTTTAACCACTGCATTAAGCAATAAGGAGCAGTTATGCATAATTGAGTAGAGGACTGACATTTTTAAAGTGTAGTTTTAGGAAATTAGTTTGGCAGTAATATACAGAATTAATTGAATGAGGAAAAATGGATTTGAGGAGCCTTTAGTGGGTTGCTGCTGTTCTTTTCATTTGAGATGATACTAATTTTTTTTTTTCATTAATCAGTATTTTTTATTATGGTTTTGTGGGGTACAGTTAAGGGTTAGGTGTACAATTACGTTTCATTCAGGCACCCTGTTGATAAGAGGTGTTTTCCCAGCCCCAGACAGATATTTGCTACTGTTAATCCCATTCCCTTCCCCCCCCAGTTTCCCAGTACCATCAGTCATTTTCTTATAGTATTGCATTGGATGTTCAAGGTCCATTATATGAGTGAGAACATGTGGTATTCAGATCTTTGTTTCTGTGAGATGTCACTCAGTATTATAGACTCTAGTTCCATCCAGGTTGCAGCGAAATTCATGATTTTGTTCTTTTTTATGGCTGCGTAGTATTCCATCGTGTATATGTACCACATTTTTAAAATCCAGTCCCCTTTTGATGGGCAGCATGGCTGTTTCCAGGTTCTTGCTGTTGTGAACAATGCTGCAATAAACATGCATGTGCAGGTATCTTTTTTATAGAGTGATTTGTGTTCTTCAGGATATATTCCCAGTAGGGGTATTGCAGGGTCATATGGGAGGTTGGTATTTAGAGCTTTTAGGAATTGCCACACTGCTTTCCACAGAGGTTGCACTAGTTTACACTCCCACCAACAGTGTAGAAGTGTTCCCTTTTCACCACACCCTCTCCAGCAGCTGTAATTTTTTGACTTGTTGATAATGGCCATTCTGACTGGTGTTAGGTGGTATCTCAGTGTGGTTTTGATTTGCATCTCCCTGATGATTAGTGAGGTTGAACATTTCTTCATGTGTTTGTTGGCTGCTCCGATGTCTTCCTTTGTGAACTGTCTGTTAATATCTTTTCCCATTTTATAATGGGTTGTTTGTTTTTTTCTTTTCAGCATGTTTGAATTCCTTATAGATCCAGGATGTTAAGCCTTTGTCAGAACTGGTGTTGGCAAATATTTTTTCCCAGTCTGTAGGCTGTCTCCCTGCTCTCTTGATGGTTTCTTTGGCTTTGCAGAAGCTTGTCAGTTTAATAAGGTCCCACTTGTCTATCTTCTCTCTTATGAGCTGTGGGTTTTGTGTTTTGTTCAGGAATTGGATGCCAGTTCCGATTTCCATGAGGGTATTTCCTTCATTTTCTAAGGTTCTTATGGTTTGAGGTTTTACATTTAGGTCTCTGATCCATTTGGAATTAACCTTTGTGCATGGGGAGA
>NW_007250842.1:5546-6906 GCF_000164805.1 Carlito syrichta
TTACAATACTATGTTGAACAGGAGGGGTGAGAGTGGGCATCCTTGTCTTGTTCAAGTTTCAGGGGGAAATGGTTCTAATTTTTGTCCATTTAGGAGTATGCTCGCTGTGGGTTTCTCGTAGATGGCTTTTACTATTTTGAGGTATGTTCCCCATATGCCTAGATGTTCAAGGGTTTTTATCAAGAAGGGGTGCTGGATTTTATCAAAAGCTTTTTCTGCATCTAATGATATAATCATGTGGTTTTTGTTTTGACATCTGTTGATGTATTTAATAACATTTATGGTTTTACAAATGTTGAACCAGCCTTGCATCCCAGGAATGAAACCTACTTGGTCATGATGGATGATTTTTGAGATGTATTGCTGAATCCGGTTTGCTAGGATCTTGTTGAGTATTTTAACATCTGTGTTCATCAAAGATATTGACCTGTAGTTCTCTTTCTTTGTTGGATCTTTACCTGGCTTGGGTATCAATGTGATGTTGGCTTTGTAAAATGATTTGGGGAGAGTTCCATCTTTTTCAATCGCCTGGAATACCTTCAGTAGGATTGGTATCAGCTCCTCCTTAAATGTCTTGTAGAATTCTCCTGGAAAGCCATCTGGACCAGGGCTTTTTTTTGTAGGAAGTTTTCTTATTACATAATCAATTTCCTTGATTGTTGTTGGTTTATTTAGGGTCTCAATTTCTTCTTGTTCTAACCTAGGTAGGTTGTGATGTCAGAAAGTCCTCCATTTCCTTAAGGTTTTCAAGTTTGTTTCCTTACAAGTGTACGTAGTAGTCTCTAATGATCTTCTGTATTTCTTCAGGGTCAGATGTGACTTCATCTTTTGTATTTCTGATTGTGCTTATTTGGTTTTTTTCTCGTTTTTTCTTGGTCATTCTAGCTAGGGGACCATCGATCTTGTTTATTCTTTCGAAGAACCAGCTTTTTGTTTCATTGATTTTTTTGTATTATCTTTTTGTCTTCTATGTCCTGGATTTGGGCTTTTATTTTGGTGATCTGGATTCTTCTGCTGAAATTAGGGTTTTTGTGGTCTTGCTTTTCCAGCTTCTTTAGGTGGCTTGTTAGATTGTGAATTTCTGTTCCTTCCATTTTCCTCATGTGTGTTTGTAGGGATATAAATTCCCCTCTTATTACAGCTTTTAAGGCATCCCAGAGATTTTGGTAAGATGTTTCTTCATTTTCATTTGTTTCCAGGTATCTTTTGATCTCTGTTTTGATTTCATCATTGACCCAGGAGTTGTTTAGCATCATCCTGTTTAGTGTCCATGTCTTTGTGGTTTTTGGGGGGACCTTGTTGGTGTCAATGTTTATTTTTATTCCACTGTGGTCCGAGAAGGTGCATGGTAGAATTTCAG
>NW_007250843.1:0-2802 GCF_000164805.1 Carlito syrichta
AGAGTGACGGGACAGAGAGAGGGAATAAGAGAGAGAGACAATTATGCAGGGAGAAAGGTATATTTATGAACCTTGCAGGGGCAGGCCAGTGCCGTGCCTGAGTCTTATTGGAGGAGACTATGAGGTAGCATTTCTATAGGAAGAGGTTGTTTGAGCACAGGTTTAAGTTTCGCGCGGGCGGGAAAGGCAGGAATTTACGGCCTTTGTTGTCTTTGGGAGGCAGAGCCATCTTGGGGATGCCCTTCTGACTGTGGTCTGCACCTTTCAGTAGGCCTCTGAAGGAAAGGGGGGCCACAAACATAAATGCTCATAAGAAGATGTGTTGTCTATTTGAAATAAATTTTAATTACAGTTTATAAGCTTATTTTCCTAGACGCTTCTTGAACCAGAAGAAATTCAAAACATCCAGGGGAAGTAAGTGCTGCTAAAAATTTAAAAAGGAAGAACCCAATCAGCGACTGTAAAAAAAAAAAAAAAAAAAGGGGGGGGGGACCCTAAGTGTGATCCTGTTCCTATAGCAGTCTAGAGAATTTAAATACCTAACTTCTCTTTGAAGTCTCAAAGGGGGGGGTGAACAAAAGCCCCTGCTAAGGGAAAAGGCCCCACAACAGGCTTTTAAATAAAGTAAACAGGCATCTTAACTCTTCTTGTTAGGGGCATACAGGCAAACTTAAAAGAATTTGGAAGTCTTGCCTTGGAGCAACAACACACACACACACAAAAAAAAGCAAAGTTTTTTTTAGTTGTTGTTGTTTTTCTTTCTTTTTTTCTTTTTTTCTCTTTTCAAAATCGTTAAACTGTAATTTTGGCCAAATAAGACTTTTTTTTTTAATGAAATGGCCAGTCTCTGGGCCATTTGGCCTTTCTTAAACAAAACCCTCCTGGGTGGGCCTTTAAAGTTGCAACTTGCCATTCAAAGGGAAATACCTCTAACTGCTATCAACCTTTCCTAGCCTCATCTATGGAGAGCTCTTGCAGCCCTTCAGCCAGGCAGCCTGTCTAAATCCATTGGACAAACTCAGTTATACCATATTAGAGCATACTTGCAATCTCCTTATATATTTCTTATTTAGAGTGAATATCAAACTGTTAAAATTATTTATCGTGCTAATGTTTATAAGATATCTTGTACTGAATGCATTTTACTAATTGTTTAACCAAGGCCTTTTGTAAGAAATTTGTCATTCTCCAGCAACTCCCTTATTTAATGGTCCCTATATCTTTGTCATCCCGTTAATATGCTGAAATGGTTTACAAACATTATATAAGGTTAATGCTATGTTAGAAAGACAGAAAATTTTTTTTAGCTACTCAATTTTGAAAATTATAGCATTAATAGCAATTACTACTTCAGTAACAGTTTCAGCTCTAGCTCTATCTAAGGAAGTTCATACAGCTACCTTTGCTAATCAGTTATCTAAGGATATTTCTATTGCATTGGCTACTCAAAAAATTGTAGATTAAAAGTTAAAAAATAAAAGTTAATGCTTTAAAAAAAAAGGCAGCGTTAGCAGTAAAACAAGAGCTTGCGACTTTAAAAATAAAACTGGCTCTCTGATGTCACTCTGAGTTTCAGTGGATTTGCCTCATTCCTTTGGAGGTAAATAAGTCTGTCCATACTTGGGACAAGATAAAAAATCATATCCTTAAAATTTAAAATCATTCGGACTTAAATATAAACCTCACTAAATTACATTAAGACATACAGGACATAAGTTGCTAAAAAGCAGTTCCGGTCCTATGAATTGACTAGCTCCATATTTAATAACTTCTCATTGTTTGCTAATCAAAAGTCATTAATGTCTATACTTATTAATGTAAGAATTTGCGGGACAGTAATTCTTGTCTTGCTGTGCCTATTTCCAGTTATTTCCAGAGTATTGAAAAGGAACATTTTTCAGCTTAACACCGAGTTTCATGGTTTTGTACTAAAATAATAAATAAAAAAGGGGAAGATGTTGGGAGCCGGCCACGGAGGCCCACTGAGCGTTAGGGATCAGGGAGGGCCGTAGACCCCGAGACCGCTAGGACGTGTTTGGGAGCCATTGGCCCCATTTTCCTCCTCTTTTTACCATAAAACACAAGTAACCTAAAGAAACTCTGCTGATCTAAGCTGAAAGCTCTGTAACTGTAACAGGCATGGCTTACTCTGAAAACCTATTGTTCCTGTTTCCCATAAAACTGTGGTTTTGGCTTACAAATTAAATATAATTCAAATTCAGGTCACATTTGAGAGGCTTTTATATGGTACAAGCTTCTTTATACAATTTAACAGTATATTTGTAAAATTAGTATACACATAGGGAGCAGTTTCAAGCTTTTCAATAATAAAGTTGTCAAAAATGACTCAGCACAAAGTTTGGGCCACACACCTGAGAGCCCAGCGCATACTTTAGACTGGGCTGCATTCTTTTAGGCCAGTTTTAACTACAATTAATGTAAGGTTTCAATTATTTTAAAATAGGTCATGCTAACGTCAAAGAATCATGTTAGTTCAAGCATGACCAATCATAATATTTTAAGGTTTAATAAGATACAGTTAATTTTACAAATTTCATTGTCTCTATTTCCTACTGTTGTAATTTTAGAGAACAAGAGCAACAACTCAATTGGTTTAAAGCATGATTTAACCGCACCCCCTGGTTTACTACACTAATTTCCACCGTAGTTGGCCCTTTAGTTGTTTTAATTCTCCTACTTATTTTCGGGCCTTGCATCATCAACAAGCTTGTAGCCTTTGTTAAAAATCAAGGCAACACCAGTGCCAACCGCGTGGTACTCATCCTTGGTGTCTCAACTCTC
>NW_007250843.1:2968-10034 GCF_000164805.1 Carlito syrichta
GCTTCCGCAACTGCTGCTAGCAGTATGTGAATGTCAAGTAATAAACCCCTCTCGGACATTCCTTGCTTAGCCTGTCTGCTGACATTCCACTCTGCTCATTTAGCAGCTCCCCAGTCAATCACAGGTAGCTGAGCGGACCAGACCAATCCCAAGTGCCCCAATACCCATTAGGAGAAATTACCCTATCATGTAAAAACAAGTTTAAAGTTCTTTCCCCTCCCTCTGTAATGATGTATAAAAACTGCTTGCCATGCTGGATCGGGGCTCTCGTCCCTGAAGTTGCTGCTTCGGGCGTGAGCCCAGACTCGAGCCTGAATAAAGACCCTTGTGTGTTTGCATCGGAGCTGGCTCTTTGTGGTCTCTATCTCTCTCATTAGGGTCCCGGGTTCAACAATAACAACATATATTTAAATGGATTCAAGTTATGCAAGATGTCTTCTCTAACCACAATGGAATTAAACTAGATTATTAACAGAAATAAATCACTAATAAAAAGACAAACCCCCAAATATTTAGAAACTAATAATAGCCTTCTAAAAAATGCATGGGTGAAATAAAAGATCAATAAATATTAAAAATTATTTGGAAGTAAATGTTATCAAAGCACAACATATCAAAATTTGTGGGAATGTATCTAAATCAGTGCTTAGATGGAAATTTAGAACACTAAATGCCTATTTAGAAAAAAAAGAAATGTCTCAAGTCAGTTATATAACTTTCCAGTTTAAAAAACTAAAAGAAGAGCAAAATAATCCCAAATCAAGCAAGAGAAAAGGAAGAGTTTTTTGCAAGTCAGGAGGTATTTTATGATCTGAGACATATCTATGATGTTGAGGATCCTGAGTAAAGCAGTGTTGAAGGTAATCTACTCTTAATGGTATTGAACCCAGGAAGAGGTTTTCAGGTCTGAGATTTGGCTGGTTAATTTGACATTGCTGTCTAGATGATAACTCTCTTCCCATTGCATTGTGCCAGAGGACAATGGATTGACTTAGGGTGGGGTGAGACTTCCTGGTAGGCTTTAGGCCAAGATAAATTGAGATGATTATCCAAGGCCTGGTCCTTTGAATGATTTATCCCTGCATGGCTAGACAATAAGAGCCAATTTTAAATTACATGTTCTTCTTGTAAGTTATTTTTTTAACCACTTGGCCCTAGATGAAAACATAGGAATTCAACCTTTAGACTGAGATTACACTTGACTAATAAAATTTCTCCTTTCTAGATTTTCCCTGATGTTTCTTCTCATTTTAACTATGTCAAAATGTTTAGAGTAAGAAAAGAACTCTCAGTGTTTTACTAAGCTCTATCCTTACCCTCTCACCAGGGGGAATCTACATATTCACACTAAAAAGGAAAAATAATAAGCATGTATGAATATTTTCAACTGAAACTATATTTGTATTCTCTTTCCTCAGTGAGTAACTAGAGATCCAGAAAGTGGCGGGTGATTGGGGAAGAATTAAAAATTATACTTACTTAGCAACAGAATAATGTAGGAAAAGTGGAAGATTCAAAACGGCACAGTGCCAAAAGCAGAAAAAGCCATTATAAGAGAAGCAAACCACAGACCAGTATCACCACTGAAAATACATGTAAAGATTCTGAACAAAATACTAACAAACTGAACTCAGCAATGTATAAAAATGATTAGACACCATGACAAAATTGGATTTATCCCAGGAATGCAAGAGTGTTTCAACATATGAAAAACAATCAATGGAACATATATAGTAACAAAGTACAAAAATAACATATCATTAGACACAAGAAAAGAATTTGAAAAAAAATACCACCTTTTATAATAAAAACAACCAACAAACTAGGATTAGAAGGAAACATTTTAATGCTGATAAAAGGCATATGTGAAAAATCCACAATTAGCATCTTACTTAAGGATTAAAAAAAAAATAGAAAACTCTCCCCTAAGATTAGGAACAAGACAAAGATATTTGCTCTTACCACTTGAATTCAACATTGTACTTTTGGTTCTAGCCAGATAAACTAAGCAAGAAAAAGAAGAGGCATCGAGGTAGGAAAGAAAGATGGGAAACTATTTTTATTTGTAGATGACACAATCTTATATGTAGAAAATCTTAAGAATTCCACAAAAAAATTATAGAAGTTAATTAACAAGTTCAGAAGGATTTCAGAACACAAAAATCATTTGTGGTTTTAAACACCAGGAATGAACAATCTAAAAATTAATTTCAGAAAACAATCCATTCATAATAACATCAAAAAGAATAAAATTCTTAGGAATAAACTTCACAAAAGAAGTACAATATTGTACACCGAACACTACAACATATTTTTGAAATAAATTAAAGAAGACTTAAATAGATGTAAAAACAATCCATGTTCATGGATCAGAGGGCAGTATTGTTAAGATGACAATATTCCTCAGTTATCTACAGATTCAGCACATTCTTATCAAAATCTCACTGCTTTTTTTGCAGAAGCTGAACCTAAAATTCATATTCAAAAGGACAAAATTATAGAACTCACACTCATTGATTTCAAAACTTATTACAAAACTACATTAATAAAGGCTGTATGTGTTATGATAAGGATATAAATAATCCATGGAATAACATTGAGGCTCCAGAAATAAACCTATACAGGTCAATTGATTTTTGACTAAGGGTCAGGAATAGTCTTTTCATCAAATGATGCTGAGATAAATGGATAGCCACACGCAAAGAATGAATTTGGACACCCTACTTCACACCATATATAAAAAATTAATTCATACATAGATCATAGACTTAAATATGAGATAAAACTATAAAGCTTTTAGAAAAAAACATAGGAGCAAATCTTCATAACCTTGAGCTAGGCATTAGTTTCTTAGATATGACACCTAAAGCACAAGCAATAAAACAAGGTTTTGTATTGATTAGTTGATGAAAATACTATGACAAAAATAGATAAATCTGACTACATCAAAACTGAAAATGCTTTTACTTTAAAGCAAAAGAAAGAGGAAAGACAGTGCACAAAATGGGAGCAAATAATTGCAAATTATATAACTAATAAGGAATTTGCCTCCAGAGTATATAAAGAACTCTTACAACTAAATGATAAAAATAAAATATCCCAATTTTTAAAATTAGCAGATGATTGAGACAGAAATGTCCCTAAAAAAGATGTGCAGCTGAGGTGAGTGGATTGCCTGAGCCCGCGGGTTCGAGATCCGCCTGGGCAGCGAGACCTCATCTCTACAATAAATCAAAAAATCAGCCAGGCGTGGTAGCGCGTGCCTGTAATTCCGGCTACTTGGAAGGCTGAGGCGGAAGGATCGCCGGAGCCCAGCAGGTCGAGGCTGTGGTGGCCGGGAGCGGCCACTCCAGTCTGGGCGATAGAGTGAGATTCCAACTAAAAAAAAAAAAAAAAGATGTGCAAATGGCCAATAAAGCATTGGGAATTTTACGCTATGTTAATTATATCTTTAAAAGACTATTATTGCAAAAAAAGAAAAAGAAAAATGTGCCAGCCAAAGAGCAGACTGTGCAATGTAGATGAAATTCATAGTAGCGACCATGTAGCTCATTTGTCATGAAACAATTACTTTCATGATTGGGCAATATTGAAGGCAGCTGATTTGTATATCTATGGTGACTTCTTGTTTATCACTGAGGAGTGTAATGAGATGAAGGCAGCATTCACGGAAGAAAGTTTTAAGTTCCTTAAGAGAAAATGAACATAGTTCAATTAAACCTATCAATGAATACTCATTAATGTTTGATTGTGAGATTCTGTTGTTAGGTATACAACAGAGGAAGGAAACCCTAAGAAACAAATTCCTGGTCTATGAAACCACACAAATATGGTACGTGTGCTATTCTCTCTCTCTCTCTCTCTCTCTCTCTCTTTCTCCTCTCTCTCCCTACCCTGCCTGTCTCTCTCTCTCTCTCTCTCTGTGTGTGTGTGTGTGTGTGTGTGTGTGTGTGTGTGTGTGTGTGTGCTCTGCTCTTAAAATAGGCTGAATTTCATCTTCAGGCTACAGTTGTTCTAGATGTGCATTTTATTTTTGACTTAAACATGCTTTACCCATTGTCCTTCTTTGACAGTGGCTCTTGGTGGCCACTAGATGGAAGCCTAGCAACATGTCTTCAAAAACATTTAAAAAAAATTATTTGACTTATCCAAACTAGATTTGTGACATGAACAAAAGCTGTCACAAGCTTTTAAACTCTAAATTGTCATCTGTGTTTGTTGCATAATTGCCCAGTGTCAGTAGTTATTAATGTTACTGGCAGTCACTGCAAACATCCAAGCAATAATAAGTCAGTGTGGGCTCAGCACCTGTTTGGAGCCCCAGGATCAAGTGAGACTGAACTCTTACCATTCATCTTTTCCCTGCCACTCTTGTATTCTCTGTTTTCTGTGGCAAATTGTATTACTTAGTCATAATTCTTCCCTCCCTGTCCTAGCCATGACTTCACTGGTGATGGTAAATCTCTGTCCCCTGATGTTGGGGGCGTGAAATTTGCTTTGGCCAATAGTATATGAGAAGATAAAAAGTTTGCCAAATTTGACCAGAAACTGTAAATGTGATTACATGGTTGGGCTAGGCCGCTTATATTTCTTGGCTCCACTCTTTAAAAAACATGCCCTGGACATGTGCCAGAATGAAGAGACTGGAGAGATGACCTGAACCCAACCTAACCAAACTCAACCCACAGCCAAGCCTAGGAGATAACAGAGTAAGTCCTAAGAAAGTCATTCTGTAAACCTTTGAATGAGATTTGGGGCTTGCATCTTCAATAGCTTTACTGTCCCCAAATTGCCTAAGAAAACTCCCAAAACACAAGGGCTTTATACCTACTTATTTTACTAAAGTGATTAACTTGAATGAAATTATGGCAGCCAGAATTTGATTACTCTGTGTTATGAATAGATAATGGCTATCAGTAATTGCAAATCGGTGCTTGGCAAAGTTAATTTTCATGTTTCAATTCACTTCAGTGAATGCTTTAGTAAGACGTTGTCAAAGAGGTGTTAAGTATGCCCCTGAGCCGGGCTTGGTGGCTCAGCCTATAATCCCACGCTTTTGGGAGGCTGAAGTGAGTGGATTGCCTGAGCCCGCGGGTTCGAGACCCGCTTGGGCAACTTGGTGAGACCTCATCTCTACAATAAATCAAAAATTAGCCAGGCATGGTAGTGCGCACCTGTAATTCCAGCTACCTGGAAGACTGAGGAGGAAGGATCGCCGGAGCCCAGCAGGTCGAGGCTGCGGTGGCTGGGAGCGGCCACTATGCTCCAGTCTGGGTGATAGAGCACAGTCAAAAAAAAAAAAAAAAAAGGATGCCCCTGATCAGCATATAAAATGGACTCTCCCCACGGCTTACTGGGGTGAATTAATACAACCAGGCAGCTGTAGCTGTGTGGTGTTGACACATACTCTTGTGTTCTTAGATGTTGTATAAGTCTCATAGGATCTCCCTTTCTACAATCAAGTTGCAGTTATTCCTGCCAAGATGAACTGGGCTAGAAACTGTGCTGACCTTTTAAGAAACATGTGACAAGACTTGTGGTTTAGGGCTTGGAAACAAACCAATCAGAATTCACCTTAACCAACCAATCACAACTCATCTGCCCTGGCCAATCAGGACTCAGCTATATTGACCAATCAAACTCATAAGCATTGATCAATCAAAACTAAGCAAGTTTCAATATTTCATTTGCCAGTTTTTAGCATATTTATAATAATATACACATTGTCACAATCTAATTTTAGGACATTTTTGTCCCTCCCAAGGAAACCCTGTACACGTTAGTAGTTACTCCCCATCCCCCACACCTCCTTCCTCCACCCCTCAGACCCCAAACCACCACTATTTTCTGTTTATATAGATGTTTTTGTTGTAGGCATTTCATATAAATTGAGTTATATAATATCGGATCCTTTGTGAATGGTTTTTTTTCACTTAGCATAATTTTTTCGAGACTTATTCATGTTGAACCATGTATTAGCACTTCATTCCTTTTTATTGCCAAATAACATTTCATTATATAGATATACCACATTTTATTTATCATTCATTGGTTGGTGCCTATTTGAGTTGCTGCCACATTTTGCTATTATGAATAATGCTGCTGTAACCATATGTGTAGAAGCGTTTGTGTGAATGTGTTTTTATTTATTTATTTTTTGGTTATATGCCTTAAAGTGGAATTGTAGGGTCCCATGGTACATTTCTGGCTTATTTTAATTATTTGTGGAGATCTAGCTTTGACCTTCTCTATTTGTATCCTGAAATAAAGTTTCATAAATTTTTATATATTTTTTCATTGGCTTTTGTATGATTTCCCTTTTATTATTGCTAAACAAAAGTGTTTTTTTGTTTTGTTTTTTAAGATTGCATTTAACCATCTTGTTTCTGAATTCCAGAGGAATGGAGCCTTGCCAACACCTTGATTTGAACCCAGTGAGGACTGTGTCAGACATCTGATGTACAACATGTACATTAAATATGTATTGGCTCAAGCCACTACATTTGTGGTAATTTTCTCATCAGTCGTAGAAAATAATACATTATATACAACAATCTTCTTCTCAAAGGAATAATTTTTGAGGAACTATGAGTTCCTAAAAAAGAGGGAAGGTCTTTTAAATCTCTATAAATTGTAGAAAATGAGTAGATAAAAGAAATGGATATTATGTTGCATTTTGTGTGGAATTTTAAAAATGTTTTATAAAGATAAAAAAATCATTCTAGAAACACTTATAAATGTCTTTTTATGGTATCTGTGTCTGGATTTGAAATCCATCTCTTGCAATTAGAGTTGATCCTTATTGTTTGCTGATTTGTTATTTGCCTATTCATTAAAATGTATTTGTAACCCCAGAATCAATGTTGTGACACTTTTGTGGGCACGCATGGACATAAATAAAGAAGCAAAATATTTGAATCACTCAACAGGCATGTTCCCAGCTGAAGTCAAACAAGGGAATACTCTGCCTTCTTTATTCAACTCTCATACTGTAAACAAATGTCCTAGCCGAGCTCAGTGGCTCAGCCTGTAATCCCGCGCCTTTGGGAGGCTGAGGTGAGTGGAT
>NW_007250843.1:10223-11538 GCF_000164805.1 Carlito syrichta
GCCACTGCACTCCAGTCTGGGCGACAGAGTGAGACTCCAACTCAAAAACAAAACAAAACAAAACAAGAAAAAAAACAAATGTCCTTTCGTAGCATATTTAGTGCAACTTTTCTTTGTATTTTGTGCTTTTAATTTATGATTTCACTGTTTAAAGTAGACTCCAAGCATAGTGTTGAAGTGTCTAGTGTTCCTAAGTGCAAGAGGGGTGTGAAGTGCCTAATGGAGAAAATGAGTTATAGCAATATTGGCCGTGAGTTCAATGGTAATGATCCAACTGTATGTATTAAATAAGGTATCTTTAAACAGAACACACACACAAGATTTTATACTGATTGACTGATGAAAATATTGTGACCAGTGGCTCACAGAGACCTAACTCTGTGTTTCCTATAAGTGTAATTATTCTGTATTTGTTAATTCAGTCTAGGCAGTGAATTTATAGAAAATAACTACTGTAAATAACAAGAATTGACTGTACTTAGTTGAATGGTCTTAATCCTCTCAGTGCCTTTATTTCTGCCTACTACATTTGGGATTATAATCTTTCTTGAGGCTCCTTTCTTCCTCTTAAATCCAATTTCCCCCCACATTTTATGGAAATAAGCATACATCTGGAAAGATGCACAAATCATTCATGTAGAGTTCAATTAATTTTCATAAAATGGATGTACTTGTGAAACCAGTAAGTACATTATGAAATAGAACATTCTCAACACCTTAGAAGCTCCTACTGAGCACTGCTTCTCATTTACTGTCCCAAAAGAGTGACATGTTGCAAGTCGGTTTCCTGGGAAAAAACACTGAGTTGGTGAATTGTCACAGGAATTTTATTAGGAAATGATTTTTAGGTCATCACCTATAGGGGAGTAAATAAAACAGGGTTAGACCAAAAGAGGAGGTGGGCTGCTATACAGTCAAAATAGCCTTAGCTGACTCCCATGAAGTACTTTGAAGCAGAGATGGACCTGCAGAGTTGTCCCAAATTGGGACAAGGGGACTGGTTCTTACTACCCGCACATCAAACATCACTAGATGTGAACTAACACAGGAAAAGAGATAGTCTTAAGAGAATGGGGCTTTCTATAGCCAAGGGTGACTAATTTCTGAAGAAGGCTGTCAGTTAAGGGCAGTTATCAAACAGCTCTTTGGCTGGGCTCGGTGGCTCAGCCTGTAATCCCGCGCCTTTGGGAGGCTGAGGTGAGTGGATTGCCTGAGCCCGCGGGTTCGAGACCCGCCTGGGCAGCGAGATCTCATCTCTACAATAAATCAAAAAATCAGCCGGGCGTGGTAGCATGTGCCTGTAATTCCGGCTACT
>NW_007250843.1:11558-51781 GCF_000164805.1 Carlito syrichta
GGCCGGGAGCGGCCACCGCACTCCAGTCTGGGCAACAGAGTGAGACTCCAACTCAAAAAACAAAAACAAAAAACAGCTATTTGTGCTCTAAGGAATAAATTCTTCAGTTTCAGAGGAAAATGTGAATGGCTCAGCAGAATGTCCACTACATACTATTGTCCTTCTAACAGCATGGATTAATTTAGCAGGTTTTAAACATTTATGTAAATCGAATTCTGTAGTGAGTCAATTTTTGCATTTGTCTTCCTTCACCCAGCGTTTTGTTTGTGTAATTCACCTATGTTGCAGTAGGTATTAATAATTTATTTCCATTAATTATTTTACTAATACACCACAATTTATTGATCTATTCTGTTTATTAATATTTTATTATTTCCAACGTGGTCATGTTTCCTTTCTCTTTTCCTTCCTTCCTTCCTTCCTTCCTTCCTTCCTTCCTTCCTTCCTTCCTTCCTTCCTACCTTCCTCTCTTCTTCTTTTTCTCCTTCTCCTTCTCCTTCATCTTTTTATTTTTTAACAAAACAGGATCTTGCTCTGCAACACAGGCTAGAATACAATGCTGCGGTCATGGCTCATTGCAGCTTTTACCTCCTGGACTCAAGTGATCCTACTACCTCAACCTCTAAAATAACTGAGACCACAGGCGCATGCCACCACAGCTGGCTAATTTTTTTTTTTTTTAGAGCCAGGAATCTCACTATGTTGCCCAGGCTGTTATCAAATTCCTGGCCTCAAGCAATTCTCCTACCTCAGCCTCCCAAAGTACTGGGGTTGCAGGCATGAGCCACTGCACCCACCCCAATTTGGTAATGTTAGGAATTGCATTCTTGTGTAAATATTTTGATGCACTCATTTATTTATTTAAATATATTTTATTTTAAATCTTTAAAACGTGAGGTACAAGTCAGGATTAAGTACATAAATGGTCTATGTACAGGTGAAGTTTGGGCCTCCCATTGGTCCTCATTTTGGCTGGTTTAGGATCAGGTACCCTTGGTGATGTTATGTGCCCCCATTCTCCTGGCAGTGTCCTGCTACTGCCAATCTCTTTATTTTCGTGTTTTGATAAATGTTGGTCTTCTCTTTTGCTGCCTTGCAAGGATTCTCTGAATCTGTTGTGTTTGAGTGGTCACATCACTGATAAGATGAGGGAAGTTTTCTTGGATAACTTCAAGGAATGTTTCTTTCAAGGTGTTCTCTGTGTTCCTCTCTGCTTCAGTTATACTGATCAGGTATGAGTTTGGCCTCTTAATATAATCACATATCTCTTGGGAGGATTTTTTTTTATCTTTTTAACCTTCCTTTCTACGTTTTTAACAGATTGGGTTAGTTCCATATTTCGGTCTTCAAGTGTTGAGATTCTTTTGCTTGGTTAATTCTGCTTTCTATGCTTGTCAGTTTGTTATTTATCTCATGGATGGTATTTTTTAATGGCAAACATCTCTTTTATCATTTCGTTTATTTTTTTCTTTTTTCCTCTCTTGATTTTTATTCACTCTCTCCAACCGTTCCTTAATCTCTGCATTTGTGGTCTCAAACCAGTCATTCTGAGTGTTCTTCATTGTTGGAATTCTGAAGTCTGTATTCTTGGGCACTATTTAGAACTTATTATCTCTTTAGAACTCTGGGAGTTACCTGTGATCTTCCACTGATTTTTCTTCATTTGTGACAAATTTTTCTTTTCTCTTTAATTCCATTGCTCAGTGAGAGAGAGAGGATAGCTTTCACTTCAGTTTGCTCAACCTCTTATTCTTTCCTAGGTAGAGAGTCTGTGGGTTTCTTCAATTTTGAAGCTGGGTTGGAGTGGGAGGTTTGCTGTCTTTTTGCGGTTTTGAGACTTGAATAACGTGTAATGGGGTGAGTTAAGATTCAGCAGCTAACCCTGCACATCTGTGCTTAGGTCTCTCACTCTGATTGCACCCATCATCCTGTGAATGGTTTAGTGTGGGGGGTAAGGTGATTAGGGTTCTGTACCACCCCGTCTCTCCAGGTATCCTCTCTAGGCCAACAGTGATCAATCCCAGAGGGGTGCAGAGCTCACCCCTTAGTCTCAGAATGCGGCTACTCAGTAATGGGCAGGCAGGAGTGCATCTCTGCCTGGGTTCCAGGACGGAAGTAATGGTAGTGATCCATATCTTCTTCTTGGTGGAACTTGGCTCCTGATTGCTTTCTCTGTGGTCCCCACTGTCAGTGACTAACATATTGCCACAGGTGGTGGTGATGGGCCAGGTGCCAGGTGCCAAATGGTGACTGACCTCTGTGGTCTTTTCCTAATAAATGCCCTCGAGTGGCACTTGCTACTGTGTGTAGAGGGTGTCAGATTCAGAGCAGTGATGGGGTGCCTGGGTGCTTGTTCCTTTGTCCCCAATCACTTGGACACTCACACACCCACTTGTACACATACATGAGAATCTTTGGATGGTCACATCACTAATGAGATTCGTCCTTATGAACACTCACCCCTGCAGAGACACACACACTCCCACCGGTTCCACCACCATTTTTACGCACCCTCTGGTGAACATATTTATACATTTCTGTTAGGTATTAAGGTTAGAATTGCTGGGTCATAGGATTTAACCTCAGGTGATATTGCCATTTCTCCAGTAGTTGTGTCAATTTACAGTCCCGTGGGCAGTGTACAAATGTTCCTTTGCTCCAAATCTTTTTCATCTTTTGTTGTTGTCAGTTTCAGATAGTTTTAACACACTAGTCTTTCGTCTTAGTCAGAAATCCATTGATTGCAAGTGACCTCACTAAAACTGACTTAAACACAAAGGAGAAATTGATGGAAGGACATTGGGATATTTTATGTAAGCTTAGCAATCTCTGGATCCAGGAAGAATACCACCCAAATATTATCATATTGCAACATTTTTTTTTCTGATTCTCCATGTATGAAAACTTGATTTTCTGTGTATACTAGATTCTGAAATGTGTTAAGGAACATAATATCCAATATCTTCTAAGACTCACAGTTCCAACTCCAGAAAATACTCTTCCAAACTCTAATATGAATAGTTGTTTGTTAGGGTTTTAGTGTTTAAAAATAACCCCTGTATCATTCCCTCTGAATTTGAAATCAAATTATAGACACAGATTCAAGTGACTAAATAGGTTTTATATCAGTAGTCAAATGAACTTCTAATACTTCTCAATACCCTATATTAGGAAACTTACTGTGGCAGAGTCTATATGTTCAACAAACCACACTTGTTTTTCTTAGTCTTACAAGTTGGCTATATTTTTCCAGCTACCCTTTTGATTGGGTGTGATCATGAACTGAGTTCTTGGCTAATGAAATATGAAAAGAACTAATGTATGCCAAAATGAGGCCTGGTTTATAGAATGCCTTCTGTGCAATCCATATGCTTAATGAAAAAGAGGAAGTTGTCATGGAATATGACATTACATTGTGGAAGAAGCCTGGGACTTTGGATGACATATGGAGAATGTCCCCACATTACTGCCACCTCCAACCTGAACTGGATCTAGATAAAAACAAAAAAATTATTTCAAAAACTAAAGAAATTTGGAATATTTGTTACAGAAAATAGCCTCTCCTGTCTAATCGCATTACTTAGTCCAAAAAAAGTGCTGGATAAGACACCCATTTTTGTGTCTAAGGTTGAGTGGTTGAGATGGTATGGCAGACAATTTTCAGGGCTTACCTTCAGTATTTACTGACCACCAACAGACTCAAGCTCACTTCTTGCAGCATGAAGCTCAAAGAGCAATGGTGGTCATCACTGATCTTTAATGCAGTCTTGACAGTTTTTAGTTCAAAACTCCAATATCTCGACTGCACTTTTTATTCAAGAAGGAGTTCAAATTGACATCTTTGTCACACACTGTATGTCACAAATCAAAGACCATGACTATCTTGTAGAGATTTTTAGTCTAACAGTGACCCCAATGCCACTTTACTGCTAGTCAAATTGCCAGTTTCACCCAGTGAAAAACGTGGAAGAACAGCCACAGGAGGAAGTTGAACAGCCGAAATCTCAGTTGTGGGGGCTGCTGTCCATAAATTTGCCACATCTGATTTTACATTCTCTAAGGCAGATATTGGATACAAAATAAGAGTGAGGAGAAGGGTATCCTCCAAAGACATAGGTGCAATATGAATTTTTAATAAGAAAAAAATGCCGATTTCTTGTAATATTTGGCTCTCAAATTATGGAGGCCATCTGTCCCAACCCTTAGGCTGTAGACCCTGGTAGAGAGAGGGAGTGGGAAGCAAGGAAGTTTCAGAGTTATTGCAAATGAACTGCAAATCCATATTTTCACTGAGTTTTATCTGAGGATTGAATGATGGCTCACAATTATCTACTATTTTTATAAGCACACAGATGCTCTTGTGATGGAGAGCATATAAATTTGTTTAAAAATTTATTGCAGGTGGCTGTGAATACCCCATTGGCCTACCTTGGGGTCAGCTGAATATAGTTTCTCTACTCTCTACCTGAGGGTATTCTCTGTCCCCAGGGGTGAGTGAGGCCCATATCTGGCAGGTCAAAAGTGCTGGATTGTTAATGCCCATGGGAACAGTTCTCAAAAGAAGAGGAAGAGGATTTGGCACTTAAATACTCCAGCTTCTTTGCTGTGTACGGGAAATTCTGAAGTGTGTGCTTCATACGTTCTTCAAGACTCCCCAGTGCCATTGAACCGCAGTTGCCCGTGGCAGCCGCCTGACCATGAACTTACTCTTTATTACATTATTTTCCTTCCCTGTTTCACTTCCCCACACCCCTACCTGTATTTCTTAGGATCACCACTTAAATGAACTACTTGCAATCAAATTCTGTTCTCAAGGGCCTATTTCTGGGAATCCTAATTAATATTTACTCATTGCTAGTAAATTTGTATTATTATGAATCTTCTAAGTCAAATATTATAACCACTGCTGGCTATTATGCTATGTATGTATCTTGTTTTACTTTATCAAGTAATCCTTAAACCCCATAACACTGGGAACATGGACTCAAGAAAAAGCGACTAGTTAGGCCTCATGATTGTCCTTATGCCAAAAACTGTTTTGAATATGCACTTTAAAAAATATATAGGTATTTCTGCTACTAATGATAAATAAAACTTACTTTCTGTCTTTCTCTTTTCAGGAATTTGGCTATGCATTTTTAACAGCCATCTAATATATGTTGTTTGAGTGCTATCCGACAGAATTTCTTTTTAGAAAGAAAGAGGCATCTAACTACCTCTACCGCAAACGAGGGCAAGGTCACCATTGCAGTTGAGGGAAACTGCCAGGGGAGGGAGGGGCACACCTCATCAACAAGAGTACCCGCATAATGAATATTTGTATACCTAACCCTGAATTGTACCCCACATCTTTAAAATAAAAAAAAAAACAACAGTATTCACAACAGGGTATGACATATAATCAGAGCTCAATAAATATGAAATGAACAAAAATGAACTAATTAGCAAATTAATAAACCAACAAATGAAATAAATCATAAGCCCTGGACTCGGTGTCAATCTGGGCAACACAGTAATAACTAAAAGTCTCAAAATGTAAACTTTCAAATGTCATGGCACCCAACAGATATCCACACTGACTTCTTTTTCCATGTATATTTTCTTATTCAGTTCTTATCATGAACTTCATTTAGGATATTAGCAGTGCTGGAAGCATCTCCAGTAACAGCAATTTGTATGATTGAAAAACTGGACAACTTTTTGAAGGAGATTTTCTAAATAAAAGTTCTTCAGTCTTCAAAGGAAGACAGTGACAAGAGAATAAATAAAATTGAAGCTTATAAAAACTGAATGTGCATCAAAAAGAAACCTGGATGTTTGTTTTTCCAAAGTCCAAAATGAGGGGTCATGTTTTAATATTATTGTTGCTGTTGTTTTATTTCAGTAGCTTTGGGGGTTATAAATTGTTTTGGTCTGGACTTCAAGTATACCCACCACACCCACCTGTGCACATTGTACCCAATAGATGATTTTTTGTCCCTCTACCCCTTTCCCCACTCCTCCTTCTGAGTCATCAGTGTCCATTACACCATTCTCTATGTCTTTGCATATCCTTAGCTTAGCACCCACTTAGAAGTGAAAATATACGGTGTTTGGTTTTCTGTTCTTGAGTTAGTTCACTCAGAATGATGTTCTCCAATTGCATCCAAGTTACTGCAAAAGACATTATTTCATTCTTTTTAATAGCTGAATAGAATTCCGGAGTGTATATATATACCACCTTTTCATTATCCACTGATTGATTGATGGGCATATATAGGATGATTCCACATCTTTGCAATTGTGAATTGTGCTGTGCTAAACATGTTAATGCAGGTGTCTGTTTTATATAACAATCCTTGTTCCTTTGGGTAGGTACCTATTTGTGGGATTGCTAGATCAAATGGTAGATCTACTTTTAGTTCTCTGAATAATCTCTATGCCGATTCTATAGGAGTTGTACTAATTTATACTCCCGCCAACAGTGTTTAAGTGTTCCCTTTTCTCTGCGTCTGCACCAGCATCTATTGTTTTTTGATTTTTAAATAATGGCCATTCTGACTGGTGTAAGGTGGTATCTGATTGTGGTTTTAATTTGCATTTCTCTAATGATGAGCTATGTTGAGCATTTTTTCTTATGTTTGTTGGCCATTTGTATATCTTTTTTGGAAAGATGTCTGTTCATGCCATTTGCCCACTTTTTAAAAATATTTTTTTTTATTTCTTTAGAAAAAATTTTTTATTTTAAAGATGTGGGTACAATTCAGGGTTAGGCATACAAATGTTTATTATGTACGTACCCTTGTTGATGAAGTGTGTTCTATTTTCCCTGGCAGATTCCCACTACTACCAATCCCGCATCCCCCCACATCTGGCAGTTTCCTGCTACTGCCACTCTTTTTCCTATAGTATTATGATAATTGTTCAAGGTTCGCTTATGACTGAGAACATGTGATACTCAGTTCATTGTTTCTGTGATAGATCACTCAGTATTATGGACTCTAAGTCTATCCAGGTTGCTGTGAAGTTCATGATTTTGTACTTCATTATGGCTGTATAATATTCTACCGTGTATATGTACCACATTTAAAAAAATCCAGTCCTCTTTTGATGATTTGCCCACTTTTTAATGGGTTATTTGCTTTTCTCTTGCTAATTTTTTTTTGTTCTTTGTAGATTCTAGATATTAGTCCTTTGTCAGATGTGTAGTTTGAGAATATCTTCTCCCATTCTGTAGGTTGCCTATTTGCTCTGCTAATCTTTCTTTTCATGTGCAGAAGCTTTTTAGTTTAATTTAGTCCCATTTATTTATTTTTGTGTTGTTGCATTTCTTTTGGGGGTTTTAGTAATAAATTATTTGACTAAACTGATGTCTAGAAGAGTTTTTTTCTATGCTTTCTTCTAGGATTTTTATGGTTTCTTCTTTTTAAAATTTTTATTATAAAGATGTGGGTGCAATTCAGGGTTAGGTATATAAACATTGATCATGCAGATATCCTTGTTGATGAGGTATGCCCCTCCCTCCCTTAGCAGTTTCCCTCAAATGCCAGTTCCACCCCCTCCCTCCCCTGACAGCTTCCCACTACTGCCAATCTCTTTCTTATAGCATTATAATTGTTCAAGTTCCTCTTATGAGTGAGAACATATGGAACTCTGTTCTTTGTTTCTGTGATAAATCACTGAGTATGATCGACTCCAAATCCATCCAGGTTGCTGCAAAGTCCATATATTTGTCATTCTTTATGGCTGCATAATATTCCATTGTGATATTACCATATTCTTTATCCAATCCAACTTCAGTGGGCAACATGGTTGGTTCCATGTTTTTGCCATTGTGAATAGAGCTGCAAAAGACATATGTGTGCAGGTATATGTGTGCAGGTATCTTTTTTGTAGAATAATTTGAGTTCCTCCAGGTATATTACTGTTGGGAGCCAGCCATGGAGGCCTGCCTGCTGACAAAGTCCAGAGGGCTGAAGACCCCGGGTCACAAAGCGAACCTGGGCAGCTGAGACCCTTGCTTCTTCTACTTTTGTTATTGGTGCAGCCAAAAAGTTCTGTACAGTCTGAGGATGGAAAGCAAAATTCCACTCACACCTCCACTACGCCTTGCCTTTACTTCCCTTTGTTAAGGAGGCTTGTAATTCTGGTGACTTGAGCCCGAGAGGCCTTTTGTTTTACAAACATTAAAGCTCATTCTTCCTGGCAGGAAATAATTAACACAGATTGTAAACACCAGGTGTGAAGTTAGGGAAAACTAGTCAGGCGAACTTGCAGCTAAGAAACCTTGAAAATGTTGCTTTACCCCAGCTAGTTGCAAATTGCGGTGTGAAGGTCACAGGTGTGGCTTGTTAATCTATGTGATAATTATAGTGCTTAGAACTTGGTAGTGACTTGTAATAGTTATAGGAATAAGTAAGTTTTGTATGGACATTAAGAAATAGTAATCATTAAAAAATGTTAGAAGTTTATAAAATTTATAATTTAGGATGATAATGTTTTAAGATCAAAACAGGATGAACAAAGATACATTGCCTGTCCAGTCCATTCAATTGTAACTGATTGCCTTGGAAACAAAAAACATGTAGGGTATAAAAGGAGTTGGAAAAGACAATAAATCAGCATTTGTCCTGCTTGCAGCAGAGTCAGTGTCCAAGTTTTTTCTCCTGTGCCTACACTGTCCCTCTTTCAGGAAACCCTGACCTGCTGGAGCTGGACTCCGGCATATTACCCTTAGGGGAATTGCTGGGTCATGTGGAATGTCAATTTCTAGTTCTTTCAAAAATCACCACACTGTTTTCCAAAGAGGTTGTACAAGTTTGCATTTCCACCAGCAGTGTAGAAGCGTTCCTTTTTCTCCACATCCTCACCAGCATCTGTTGTTTGTTTTATTAATGATGGCCATTCTTACAGGGGTTTAGGTGGTATCTCAATGTGGTTTTGATTTGCATTTCTCTGATGATGAGTGAGGTTGAGCACCTTCTCATATGTCTGTTGGCTGCCTATATATCTTCTTGTGAGAAGTGTCTATTCATGTCTTTTGTCCACTTTTTACAGGGGCTGTTTGTTTTTTTCCCTTCGGTGTGTTTGAGTTCCTTGTAGATCCTAGATGTTGTGACTTTGTCAGATATACAGTTGGCAAATATTTTTTCCATTCTGTGGGTTGTCTCTCTGCTCTCTTGATGGTTTCTTTTGCTTTGCAGAAGCTTGTTACTTTGATGAGGTCCCACTCGTCTATCTTGTTTCTTAAGGTATTGGCCTTTAGGATTCTGAATAGGAATTAGTTGCCAGCTTCAATTTCCATAAGAGTGTCTCCTGCATTTTCTAAGATTCTTATAGTTTGAGGTTTTACGTTTAGATCTTTGATCCAATTAGAAGAATCCATTTAGATAAAAGTGTATGGTGATAGGTAGGGGTCCTGTTTCAATCTTCTGCTTGTGTTCAGTCAGTTTTCCCAGCACCATTTACCGAATAGGTTCTCCTCTCCCCAGTGGTTGTTGTTGGAGGCTTTGTCAAAGATGAGTTGGTTGAGGAATTGAGGCTTTGCTTCTGGAATCTCTATCCTATTCCATTGGTCTATGTGCCTGTTCTTGTACCAATATCAGGCTGTTTTGATTACTGTAGCCTTATAGTAAAGTTTTAAGTCTGGAAGTGTGATACCTCCTGCTTTGTTTCTCTTGCTAAGGATTGTTTTGGCTATTTGTGGTTGTTTATGTTTCCATATGAAATTCTGTATTGTCATTTCTAGGTCTGAGAAGAATGATGTTGGTAACTTAATGGGTATTGCGTTGAATCTGGAGATCGCCTTTGGTAGGATGGACATCTTAACAATGTTGATTCTTCCTATCCATGAGAATGGAATATTTTTCTTTTTTCCTTTTTTTCTTTTGAGGTGGAGTCTCACTCAGTCGACCAGACTGGAGTACAGTGGTCACTCCCGGCCACCGCAGCCTCGACCTGCTGGGCTCTGGTGATCCTTCCACCTCAGCCTTCCAAGTAGCTGGAACTACAGGTGCGTGCAACCACGCCCAGCTGATTTTTGATTTATTGTAGAGATGAGGTCCCATCCAGTTGCCCAGGCGGGTCTCAAACCACGGGCTCAGGCAATCCACTCACCTCAGCCTCCCAAAGGCATGGAATTACAGGCTGGGCCACTGAGCCCAGCCATATTTTTCCATTTGTGTGTGTCTTCTTGGATTTCTTTGAACCCTGTTTCATAATTCTCATTGTAAAGGTCTTTCACTTCTCTGGTTAGGAAGATGCAGAGGTATTTCATTTTTTTGGTGGCTATTGTGAATGAGATTTTGCTTTTTATTTGGGTCTCTGCCTGCTTGTTTTTGGTGTACAGGAATGCAACTGTCTTTTGCACATTTATTTTGTACCCTGAGACTTTGCCAAAGATAAGTGCAAGCAGGTTTTTGACAGATTCTCTTGCATTTTCAAGGTATAGGATGGATTTTTATGGTTTCAGGTCTGACATTTAAGTCTTTAATCTATCTTAAGTTAATTTTGGCATATGGGGGAGATAGGGATCATGTTTCATTTTTCTGTATGTAGCTATACAATTCTTCTAGCACCTTTTGTTGAATAGGGTGTCCATTCCACAATGTATGTTTTTATCTGTTTTGTCAAAGACCAGCTGGTTGTAGGTATTTGAGGGGTCAAGTTTTAGACCTTAGAAAAGATAGTTCAGTTCAAATTAAAGGCAGAAATGCATAGTTTTCACAGTAGACAGTGCATGAAAAAGATGTATTTCCTCAGAAGGGTATATAGACTCAAAATATATGAGGTTAATAAAGTATTAATCATGGAAGACTTCAGGTTACTAACACAAGTAAAAAAGGTGTGGGCACAGTCAGCAGTTAAAGTCAATAAGAGAGTAAATTACTAAATAAGATGAAAAATAAATTTGGTGCTATTCATGCCATTTGGGATACTGGTTGAACATTGTGTAGGCATCATATGTTATGTTGCTATGGTCTGATGAAAGTGATGAACAAAACATACCATTTACCAGACATGATGAAAGGCTACAAACTGTGTGTAAAGAATGCGATAATAAAGGGCATATATGAAAATAGCTATAAGCCCGTGGACCCACTTGATGGAAGTCACATTATTGGATCATATACCAAACTTTCAGTGTTATCTGCTCTCACTCTGTTCAATCGTCACCATCAAACTATGCCATAGAATTGAAACTTCGGCTCTGAGATTGCCCAGGAAAATATCACATGACTGAATTTGTATAGGGAGTGGAAAAGAGAGAGAAGATGGTGATTGTGGTGGTGGTGATGGTTGAAGGCCCTGAGCAATGTTGTCTCTGAGGAGAGAAGAGATTTTTACATGGGAGAAAAGTTTCTTAGGATTTGAAGCTACAGTCCACATGTTATCAATTGAGTTTCTTAATTATGTTTATAGTTTAGAAATAAAAGACATTTTCTAGACCCCTCCATGTTAGAGAACAGGTATCAAATCATATTTCATTTGTTCCAAATTTAGTGCTAACCCTTTTAGTCACTACTGAGTAAAATTGGTGCTTTGTAGAACTTTAAAATGTTTTAAGTGGCTGTGACCTATATATTAGATTGGTAGTCTGAGGAAATAACTTGCAAAGCTACATTTTGCAAGTGGGATATATCAAATTATTGCCTCTCATCTGCTTTTGAAGTCTTAATTGCCAAAGGGAATTGTTGTGAATAAAGTTAATTTTGGAAGGTAGATTTAAACCATTTTTTCATATCGTCAATCCATGGTTCTAAAAAAAGCATAACCATATGTTTCTTATACATATAAACAACATTACATATTCTCCTATTCTTCCTATCTCTATGGTAGCATTTTTTGTGTGCAATTAAAGATTGGTGTATTATTGTTTTTGTGAAGACTGGAAAAATATTTTCCCAAGGTTGTGTTCTAACAATGGTGGTATTTACATATTGGAAATAGTTACTAGGGAAAGTTCTGGAATATGCTATAAAAATAAAATAGCATATATACTAAAAAATTCATTTATTATGAGATCTTTGAGTATGAAGAACTAACTAGATGTTATCTTCAAGTCATTTTGACTATTAGTATAAACAGGACTTATTGACCTCAAAATAGTGCTATATAATCAACTCTACAATAAATCTAAAATGAAGCTGTTGTTCTTGCAATACTTTGTTACAAAACTGTGTGAAATAATATAATGTGTTCTACTCGAGTGTGCTTTAGGGAGGATTAATTATCTCATGATTATGGATAATTCCAAATGTGGGCAAAAGTAAACAGAATATTATAATAAATTTTCATGTTCTCAACTTCCACCTTCGACAATAGTGATATTTCTCCCTTTCTACTTCTATATTTTGAATAAATTACAAGACGTTGTATGATTTCACCTATATATATTTCAGTTTGTAACTAAAAATTGAGAACATTTTGTCAAATAAAATATTACGTAAGTGTGCTTTTAAAATTTTGTATTTATAAGTGGAAAGTCAAAGCAATCACTTTCAAAGAAGAGCATTTTGATGTCAAAAGGAGTACATATCTTGCTCTGTTGTGGAGAGACCATGTCATGTAAATTGGTAGTTACATGAGATGCAGCTCTAAAGAGTAATGCACTGCAGTCAGCAAAAAGGTCAGGAGCTATGCTTTTCCCTCTGATGGGAGAAATAAAACTTCAGGATTACATACCAGCAAACATGGATGCAGTGAAGTGCTTTCTCAAGTTTCTTTTATGTTTACTGTGTGTCCGTTTTTTTTTTAAAGAATGAAAACTAGAACTTGTAGGTCCTCTTTGTAAATATTAAGAAGGTGTCTTGCAACACTGGCTAAGTCATAAATAAATCCCAGGAAGACTGGTTCTTAACAGTTTCATATTTCTGGCCCAAGTACACAAGAGGTATGTAAGAGTGATTCTTAACATTTATGGGTTTGTGAAAAAACTACTTAAAGTATGAAACTCTTTATTTTTCTTGAAACAGTTATACCTTATTTAAATATGATTATTTGCAATGCTATTAAATAATTATCCTTATGTACTTGGCGTGCACTTTCTATGTGAAGATATGTGAAGTATATGAATATACTAAGTTTGAATCATATAGGATTCGTATTTGGTTAATCAAAACATTTGATTACTGGCATTTTCATATGGCTCAGTATATACATCAATGACTATTTGAGAAAAAGTCTGATAGTCTTCTCAATTTGCACCAATGAGAAGTCTGGTTGTATGCATATAATTCACCACTTTTTATCTGGTGGTAGCTTATCTTTATTCCCTAATGAGTTAATAAGCTGTCACTTAAGAGAAGACCTTACAAAGCTTATAAATTAAAATTAAAAATTACAATTTAAAACTTAAGAAGTATAGTCCTTATTGCAGCAAGCAATACTAGTTTCCCCCAATATTTTTTTCCATCTGCTCCCTCTACTTAAAGTCCCCATAGTTAGCTGGGTACATGGTCACCCAATACAAAGACTTGTATTCTATGTATCTCTTTCAGCTATCTGGGTCAAGTAATAAAGTTCTGACCAATGGGATGTGAGCAAAAGAAACAGGTTTCTTCCTATTTCTATGTCTTTTATCTGCTGGGAAAAAAGCAAATGTTTTGGTAAGAGGTCATCTTGGACCATGTAGGTGAGGCCAACACCCAGTAAAGAGAATAGCAAGATGAGGGGAGCCTGGGGACCTGTTCTTCTGAAATCACCATACTCTCCTGGGTTGCTTATGCCCAGACTTGTACATGAGAAAGAAATAACTATGTCCTAATACACTAGCCCAATGCTCTCAGTTTATAGTTGACAAAACAAAGACCCAGAGAGATAAACTTTCCCAGAATGACTTAGCCAGAGCCTGACAGTGTTTAGAGTCTAACTTGGAACTTCCAGTTTAATTCTCATTTCTGTCATCTCTGCAAAAATGAGATAATTTAAACAAGAATTACAAGTAAAAAGTCACTTTGACCCGCCTGGGCAGCGAGACCTCATCTCTACAGTTAATCAAAAAATCAGCCCGGCGTGGTAGCGCATGCCTGTCATTCCGGCTACTCGGAAGGCTGAGGCGGAAGGATCGCCGGAGCCCAGCAGGCGAGGCTGCGGTGGCCGGGAGCGGCCACTGCACTCCAGTCTGGGCAACAGAGCGAGACTCCAACTCAAAAAAAAAAAAAAAAAAGAAATGTAAAATCCTACTTTTATGTATTGTTAATAATGTTATGTCACTAAGAATGAAGCTTTGAACCAAATTAGAAGCTGATTTTGCTCAAACACAATGAAACATTAAACATTAAATCCTCGATTTTTACTGCCACATGTAAATTTCATTTTATAATTGCCCTTCTCAAGTTTAAAGTATTAGTTAAAGTTTCCTTGATCACAAAACTAGAACTAATGAATGTTAGACTATTCCTTTAGGATTTCAAATGCCTCAATTTACTGCATATAACCTTAGAACAATACTCAGAATGTCCTTATTCCTGTTAGTTTTGGGTGTGTGTTGAATCATCCTGCCCTCTGAAAGATGATATTGTCTCTGAAGTCAGTAAATTGGGATAATCAAGTGTCCCATTTGTTGTGTTTTGTTGAAGTAAGTGAATATGTACATATTTTCTTCTAAATGATAAATCTCAGTCTTGATAGCCACTGCTGAAATTTAGATGTAAAATTAATGCCATAACTAGATTAGAGTTTTCTTTTGTTCTAGAGCCACATGACCACTTAGTCCACATATATGCCTAAGGTTTATCATAACATTGTCATAAAAATAACAACATTTTCATTGAAATATGACATAGAGAAAATTGCATAAGTTGTAAGAATCAGTTTGAAGCCAGCACCCAGACTGAGAAACAGAACAGGATCAACATCCCAGAAGACCCTATTGCCTTTTTTAGTAATTACCCTCCAAGGGTAAGTATTCTGACTTCTAACACCAGAGATTACCTTCTCCAATCTTTGAAGCTTATGTAAATGGAATCATACATTATGTACTCTTTTGGATCTTGCTTTTTTTTTGTTCAACATATGTGAGTGAGTTTCATCCAAACTATTGGATGTAGTTGTAGTTTTTCTTTTCATTGATGTATAATACATTCCATTGTGTGAATGTGTCCATTTATTTACTTCCTCATTTCACTGTTGATGACTATCCCACTGTTGGTGGTGGAACAGTCAATCTTACAGGCCAAACATTTTTATTAAATTAAAAGTTTAATTTTCTCCAATAATCAGATCATTTCAAGTCCTGTGTTCTGCAGTTGTGAACAATGTTTTTTTAAAAACGGTGGTTTTAATGAAACATGCTGATTAAAAAAATCAAGCTCCATGTTCTTCGAATGTAAATAATTAAACATACCTTATCAGAGGAATAATAATTTGACAACTTCTTAGCTAGCAAACTTGACTATGGTGACAAAAGAAGATAAAATCTCAAAAGTTGCTTTTATCTTGATTCTCCATTGTTGCAAAACCTTTATCAGAGTTTATACCTGATGTAAAATGGAATATATCACTATAGTCCTCTTTTTTGCTCTCTCTTTTTTTGCTCTCTTTTGCTGATAGTCAACAAGGAAAGAGGTGGCAAAAATTCTAGTACTCCTGGGTAACATAAGAAGGATTGGAGGAGTCTGTCTATCGATAATTTAACTTGGTTAAAAGTGGCCTGCACAGCATGATTGAACTTAATAAGGTCGTTTTAAGTCTCTGTCTCTCAAAGTCAAATTGTGAGATGTTGGCAAATAAGGCAAATTTCTGTAAGACTAATATTGTCACAATGTCTCAGAAAATGTCACTATATATTCATTTGCAATAAGCCAATTTTACTGCATAGATACTAAATGTGTGTGATGAGAACAAACATCTCAATCATCATCAAGGACTGCTGAGAGTACTGAAATAGAATTTAATTTTAAAATAAATTTAAAAGTGGGTTCAGGGACCTGAAATTATATGATAACAATGTTATTTACTGCATGTGTATACGTATGTATGTAAATATGAACATTGATAGGGAAGACCATAGGATATGTTGTAGTACAGCTAAAACAAAGTTTGTTCCTCCTCCTTTTAAACCTGTTTCCTTTGCTTCTTAGTTACCAAGTCCTCTAGGTTCTCCTTTTACTACTCTGACCATCTCTCTTCAGTTTCCTTCATTGGCCTTCTCTTTCTTTCCCTTTTCTTTAACTTTTAGTTTTCATGACCTTCTTAGGCTACATCAGAGGTTGCAAACCCAAAAACCTACAGAAGCCAGGCACTTAACACAGAGAAGTGAAGCCCATGGACAGAGACTGTGATCTGGAGCTCATGGCCCCAAATTAACTGTTGATATTTGCCAACCATCAATGCTGGTCCAGTGATGTGGGATTCTCTTCTTTTTAAAGAGAAACCGACATACAGATATTTGCATGAAATCTCACACATTTTAAAGATTTGTCACTAATTTAAGTTCTATTAAACTATTGCTAACATAAGTACCATTATGTAAATAATTCAGAACATAAAGGAAGATAATTTATCTCTTAATAAAATGTCCAAAACCCTTAAAGAGTTATACTTTAGTTCTTGGCTTTACATGTCAGCTAAGGAATAGAAAAGTAGACTCAAGTATTGAGGGCATTCACAATTGTTCTATATTAGGAATACAGGTTTGCAGACAAACCTCTCATCCATTTACTAAATCAAACTAAGGTTTACTTGGATTAAATAAAAAATCTTCTATAACACAGGCTTTCTTTGTAAGCAGTAGCAGAAAAATTTACAAATAACTTCCTCACAAAGTAAGATTCTAAATATTTTAGTAGGACGACAGGGCCATATAACAAAATTAGATGACTTGAAGTGTTCCATAAAGAACATATTTGATTCCAACTGTTAATTGCTTCTATGAAATTTCGTAGGCTTCTACAAACAGCATTGGATGAATATAAACAATTTCCTTGCTAGATGCTGTGTTGTTAAATGAACCAAAGACAAAAAGGGCATCAAGCTATAAAGGTACTTAGTGACTTAGAAACAGATGGAGAATCACAGCATCAGAAGGGACATTAAGTGGTCACATAGTTAAGTCCTCTCAATGTACAAATGAGAAAGCCAAGTCCCAGAGTGATTAGCTAGTTGATAGGATCTGAGTTACAGTTTGTGACCTTGAATTCAACTCTAGTGTTTGAATTAGTTGAAGCAGTAGCTAGTCCCCAGTATGGCCTCCAATAATCTCTGTCTCCTGGTGTTCCTTCTCTTGTGTAGTTATGTTTCACACTGAATATGGGCTGGTCTTGTGTGACCAATGAAATGTGGCAGCAGTGGCATTCTGGAACTTAATACCTGAGACTAGGTCTTAAGAAGACTTGCAGATTCTACCTGGGCCTCTTAGAATGATCACTTTTGGGAAACCCCTCTCTCAAGACCCAGTCATGATGCTGCAAAAAGCTCAAGACACACGGAAGACTTGTACATGCTCTAGTCAACAGACCCAGTTAAATTTTCTGTCAATAAACAAATATTAACTACCAGCTATGTGAGTATACCATCCTGGACATTCCTCCCAATAGTACCTTTTGACAACTCTAACTTTACCAGCGTCTGACTTCAACCACATGATATACTTCAACTGAGACACATCCAGTCAAGCAAAGTCAGCCCACAGAACCATGAGGGACCATATAAATTATTTTCAGTCATTTAGTTTTGGGATGATTTTTTATGCAGCAGTGAAGGAGCCCAGAATTGCACTCTTTCATTCAAGCTTGTACCTCATAAGTTCTCATATATATTTCTTGGTCGAAGAAATTGTCTCCTACCCCCTTTCACCAAAGGCTTCTAACTCAGACATTAAAATGCAATCTTTAGTCCTTTATTCGCCCTTCTAACTTCTCTAACCCTGAACTTCCCTAAAAATAATGAGAATGGCATCAACCTCAAATGATATTTACGTGTCAATAGTTAATACTATTTTTACTCATTTAATTGTTACAAAACCATTATGAGCTCTGCTCTGTTATTATACCAATTTATAAACGAAGAAACTGAGGCACAAAGTAGCTTAACAATTTGTTCTGCATCATTAAACTATTAAGTAGTATAATCAGAATCCAAACTTCAGCAGTCCAGCTTGAGTCCACACCTCTGACCCATAATATATGACCTATTCTAATAGGATAGGTCCATATAAATATAACTTGTATGATTTCAAATATAACTTGTATAATTAAACATAATTTGTATAATTTAATTATAGCACATATAATTTTCTGCCTGCTACATAGTAAACTCCCAGGGGGGACAAGCTGCCTTTATATTACATATCATGGAGTCTTTAGCAACTACTCTATTATTAACATATAGTAGGCTTCCTTCAAATATGTTATACACCAAGTGAATTACTAAGAGCACTTAAATACATTTTGGCTGGAAAAATTTGTAAGAGTCAAAATTCAAAACTCAGGATATTTAAAAATAATCATATGTTAATCCCCTTCACCCTTGCCATGAATCTTAGCTACTCACTTGCAGAATGTTCTGTGCATCTTCAATACCTATCTTTCTTCATTTGAGTTTCCCTCCCAGATGTATGGCATAAGACATAAAAATGAATGAATTTAAATAAATCTAGAGTCAACAAGGTAAAACCTCTACATCTTAAGAAGGATCATTGTATTTTATATTTCACTCCTTTGGTGTGAGAGCATCACACTAATCACCAGCAGATGTCATGATAGTATAGGACTGAAAACAAGGCCTAGTGAGAAGGTAAACTTCAAGGCTGCTGGGTGTGTACTTTTATATACCTAGTCTGGAATATAGCTTGGCCTTATCTACAAAAGCATACCCTATGACCCAACAATTACATTCTTAGGTGTATGTTCAGCATTATTGTACATATATTTTCATCAAAAACATGTACATAGCAAAAAATTAGGAGAAGAAAACTGACAATTTTTATATCTGCCATTGTTCTAATGCACCAATATTTCCTTAGAATGTGCATTATATCTTGAACTGTGTCCAAAATGTATCATATACCTTAATATTTTAATTATCATAATACTATAAAAAAGGGATTAGCAGTAGTGGGAAACTGCCAGGGCAGGGAGCAGGGGGGCACACTTCATCAGTAATGGTACCTGATCTCAAACCAGCTGATGTGGGGACCAGAGTGAGGCCCAAACTTTACCTGTACAATGACCATTTTTATACCTAATCCTAAATTGTAATCCACATCTTTAAAATTAAAAAATATATACATAAACAATATTTATTTCTTTAATTCAAATGTGGATACTTTCACCATAACTGGCAGCATAAGATCATACATAAAAATATTTGTAAGTGCTACAGTTAGCATTAAATGTTTCTAGTTTTTTTTGCATGTTTTACAGCTTTCATTTATTTATTTATTTATTTTAATTTTTTAAAAATTTGGGGTGCATTTCAGAGTGAGTTATACAAACATTGATTATGCAGGGTCCCTGGTTGATGAGGTACGTCCCTCCATTCCTTTGCAGTATATCCCCACTGCCAATCTCAGCCCTCACCCTAAAGAGTTTTCCACTACTGCCATGGATTTCTAACAGCACTATAAGTGATCAAGTTCAGCGCATGAGTGAGAACATATGGATCTCTGTTTTTTATTTCTGTGAAAAATCACTGAAAATGACTTACCTCACATTCATCAAATGTTCGGCAAAATCATTATATCTTTCCTTTTTTATTGCTGCATAATATTCCACTGTGAATATACCACATTTATTTTTTTTTCCATTAATCAGTATTTTTTATTATGGTTTTGTGGGGTACAGTTAAGGGTTAGGTGTACAATGACGTTTCTAGTTTTAAACACCAAACAAACAAAAACATAAAGTATAGCAGCACTATTGGAAATATCCCCAGACTGGAAACTACACAAATGCCCATCAACAGTAGAATGGATCAATTGTTACATATTGCACAATAAAAAATGATATGACAATGGCAATTAACAACCTACAACTACATACAACAATATGTGAAAACATTTGGAAAAACATAATGGTTAATGAATGAAACCAATCACAAGAGTACACATTATATTGTTTCATCTACATAAAACTGAAAAACAGGATACGAAAAAAATTATAAGGAGGAATAGTCACTGGTAAGGGCTATAGTGATGGTTAGGAGGGGCTCCAAGATGCTGGTAATCAAGACCAGTGCAAAAGGAAACTGGAGGACTCCTTGTCGCAAAATTGTTCAGAAACATCATATTGTACATGATAAATGTATGCAATTTTATCTGTCAATTAAAAATAAAGTAATTACTGTAATAGGAAAAAAATTCAAGGTGTAACAGCAGAGCATTAAACCAGGTGCAGGGATCTAAATGTGAAACCCTGTGTGACTGCATAGGTCACACATCCATGAAGCTGGCCTGAAAATGTTTTTAATCTTGGACTGGATATTGGTCTCATGGGTATTTTCAGTGAAGGAAAATTTAGTGCATTTGGGGATTTTTTTTGTATTTATGTTATATTTCAGTAAAAAGTCAAAATACACAAAACTGTCTTAGCACATTTGGGCTGTTATAATAAAATGTCATAAACTGGGTAACTTATAAACAACAGATATTTACTTCTCACAGTTTTGGAGGCTAGGAAGTCCATGATCAAGGTGCTGGCAAACTTGCTGTCTGATAAGAGCTCGCTTCGCCATAGATGGTGCTTTCTCAGTATAATCTCATATGGTAAAGAGGATGAGGAGTCTCTCTCAAGCCTCTTTTATATGGGCATTAATCCCATTCCTGAGGGCTCTGTCTCCATGACCTAGTCATTTCCCAAAGGCCCTGCCTCCTAATATCATCATAGGATTTCAATATGTAAATTTGGGGGAGACATAAATATTCAGATGATAGCAACAACTATATAAGGTCTTGAATGGAGGCCCCCAAATCTATACCCAGAAACACTCAGCCTATCAAACATAGGCTTCAATCAGCCTTCCGTTCCTCCAACATTTATATGGCTTTTACTGGCAGTAAAATTCATCTTTCCTTCAAATCAAGCCAAACTCATTAATCTAGCGTGTAACCACATTTTCTACGAGAACATTTCAAACACTCAAGCATGTGAGGAACTCTCAGTCACTACCTCTGACTGCATATCCTCAGAAACTATATTTTTTGACAAGATCCAAAAGAACTAAGAATGAAAAATCACTATCAGTTCTTCATCTGGAGAATTTCTCTTAGCTTTTCATTGGTTCACTTGGTTTCATCCAAGATAAGAAGGCATTAATTTGTTTACATGTTTATTTCTGTTTTTTATTTCTCTTTCTTTCCAAATTTTGGGAGCTGTATAAATTTTTATCTCAGAATAATGTCCTTTCTTACTGACTTATAGTGATCATCAGTTGCAGTTACTCATTAAGTAAAAGCAGATGAGATTAACCGAATAGGTATACATTTATTGAAGACACTGAAATATTATTTCCTTCAGTGATTCTAGGCACATATCATCATTGAAAAGTTAAAAAAAGACAAATAAAGAAAAAAGCCTCTAGAGTGGCTATCTTTTGTGGTCACTGTATTTTTTGAATACCATTTCTATATATTTGCAATTTTCCACCTCTTCTAGACAAAAACTAGAAGTCACTTTCCCAGCTTCCCTTTCAGTTAGAGTGTCCCATGATTAGTTTCTGTCAATCAGATGCAGTCAAACAAGACTGATTGAGAAGCAGGTACCATAGGGAAGGAGAGGGTAGAATCCATTCCTGGCCCCCATGGCCTTGCTTGGCAGTGAAAATGTAAGTGTAGTGGCAGAGATCTCAGCAAAAATGCTGCTTATAGGCAGATGAATTGCTGGTCATGTAGCCTTTAAGCCTGATTTTCTGGTCATTTCAAGATTCCATTTCAAGAAACTTCATCTCTTAAATATATAATTTTCCTAAAATAATCTATAAATGGTTCTATTGTTTGCAGTCAAAAACACTGACTAATATCACCTTATTCCATAGCCCTCTTGAAAGAACATAAGAAGGAGTCAATCAATATTCCCAATGAGTGGTCATTTTAACATTTCTTAGCTTTGTCATGTTTTTTTAGCAGTTCATTTTAATTTACCCATTAGCCAAGGACAGAATTAGTTTCTCAGAGGTAGCTATTGATAATTGTTTTACCACCTCCTCCCTAGCATGTTTTGTAAACAAGTTAACCTAATCAAGCCCCCCTCACCTTTGTGACACAGACTCCATCAACATGGCAATAATGATGTGACTTCCCCACCCATCTCTCTGCTGTCCATCACCTGTCAGTACCTGTGCTTTGTGATGATGTGGAACAGACTACCACCCAATCACCTTAACGACTGCTCCCATTAAAGGGAAGGTTTAAAAGCATTCAATTTAGAGCAGCCATTCGCCACTGTTTTGTTAAGCATTGGCTAAGCCATGTGTTCTTTGAGACCGCCATGTTTTCCTAAGATTTGACCCCCTCCCCTACCTTGGGAAGGTGAATCTCTTCTCTTTCTTTCTCTCTCTCTAATTTACTTTATAAATAAACTATAAAGTTTATAAATAAACTTTATATATAAAGTTTATACTTTATATATAAACTTTCCAATCTAACTTCTCTGCAATTCTTTGCATCTTTTACACAGCACTGGATTGCAGACACCCTCCTGGCAGGTCTGACCTAACATTTTAAAGGCCTTGCTAGAGGATTTTAGCCTAATACCTCTCCTACAATAAAGATATGCTAACATTTCTCAGATATTGCTCTCTTTTACCACTAAACCTTTGCCCATTCTGTTTTCTGTGCAGGAGGTTGGTCGCCTCTTAAAGAGCCCTGAGGTGACCAGGTTCCTCTCTACTTGTTTGCAGTTCTTTATCTAACATGAAGTATTTGTTGCTTCTTGGTTCCCAGCTTAGTGTTCTTGCCAGTTCTAGAAACATCCTAATCCATATCCTCTTATAGTTGCACGTTCTGTTCTCATAATTGTTTCCACATTGGCTTTGGCTATTTTCTTGGTGGTTGCCCTCATTAGATGATGAGCTCTTCAGGGACAGAGATGTATCTTGTCTACCAGGAAAAGTTCCAGCACATAGGGCGTGCTCAATAAACTTTTGTTGATTGCTTCTCAAGGAAAGACTCCCAGGTAACAGGCCCTCAATAAATGTTAATTTCCAGTAGGTATGGAAAATTTGCTAACTAAATTTCATATGTCCTTCAACACCTTCATAAAAATCATGTTCTACTTGTGTTTAAGTCCCAAGGTTTATTTTTTGGTTCACATAATTTAATATAAATGATGTCTCTAATACTATTTAAAAAATTTTTCTCCCATATCAAGCCTGGTCCTCAAGTTCCTGGTGAGTTCTTAATTCCAACAATTTCTTAGATTTGATTGCATAGAACTAAACCCTAGAGTAACTGAGAGTCCTTTCCTTTCCTTTGCCACAGTCAATGCAATGTTAACATATCAAGAACAGATCTTCACTCCCTTTACTTTTCCTATCTTCCCTACCTCATCACTCTTTACTTGTGTTGATCTCCTGTTCTTCTGGGGTAAATTATAAAAAATGGTCACATTCTTCCATTCTCTGCACCTTACAATTTGACATTGTAAACCTTCCCATTAGATGTGGTATCTATTTCTTCATATCTTAAAAACAGCATGTCCCCTGATTCAGAGCTGTGGCCTGGCTTCTCTGAGTCATCAGTAATTCTGCACACCCCAAGGAAGGACCAGGTCCTCAAAAGGCCCATAAAGAAATAAATTTTTATTTAAAAATTAGCTGAGAGTGGTGGCGTGTGCCTGTAGTCCCAGCTACTCAGGAGACTGAGATGGAAGAATAGCCTGAGCCCAGGAGGTTGAGGCTGCAGTGAGCTGTGATCATGCCACAGCACTCTAGCCTGGGCAACAGAGTTCAACCTTCATGGGGGGGGAGGGAGGAAAGAGAGGAAGAGAGAGAATGAGAGAGAGACAGAGAGAGAGAGAGAAAGAGAGAGAGAGAGAGAGAGAGAGAGAGAGAGAGAGAGAGAGAGAGAGAGAGAGAGAGAGAGAAGGAAAGAAGGAAGGAAAGAAAGAAAGAAATTAAGAAATTTTCATGTGAGTGACTATTGTGGTGAGGGAAAGAGACCTCTCTGCCACAGTCTGGGTGCTGGTATATGGACAAACCATTTTTTTCTACAACGACTGGCTTGGTTTCCCTATGAGAGCACTGTTGACAAATGCCATATTCCTACTGCTTTAATTATTTGTTGCACTTCCAGGTCCGATGAAGAAGAGAGAGGGGAGCAGATTGCCATAATTTTGGTTCACATTATTGATTTTATTGACCTGAAAAAAATGAATAGTCATGGAAACTGTGGAAAGTATGTTCTGGAAGAACCCTACTAGTCCAGAATTGCCATGTCTTTTGTAACTTATGTTCTAGAATTCTTCCACCTGTGGGTTGCAAACCATTAATGGATTCCCTCATCAATTTATTGAGTCACAAACAGAATTTTTTAAAAAGAAGATAGACTAGAATTGAATACAATGGAAATGTCAGAGAGCATTGCACACATTTAGAGTTTATTAATATTTAGGGAATTTTTGTTTCAGTTCTATACAGCTATGAGTATATGGAGTCACAATATAAAATGTATTCTTACTGTGACTATAGTCAAAGATTTGTAAACTGTTATTAACCCAAGTTGCACCTTGACAGAAAGGAGAAGCCTACGATTTTTTTCACAAAAGAAAAAGAAAAGCATTTCTAATAGTCAAAAACTGGGCACAATCCCAATGGCCATCAATAGCATAAAAGATAAATAAACTAAGCCGGGCTTGGTGGCTCAGCCTATAATCCCACGCCTTGGGACGCTGAGGTGAGTGAATTGCCTGAGCTCACGGGTTCGAGACCTGCCTGGGCAACTTGGTGAGACCTCATCTCTACAATAAATCAAAAAATTAGCCAGGTGTGGTAGTGCGCGCCTGGAGTTCCTACTTGGATGATTGAAGCAGAAGGATCACCGGAGCCCAGCAGGTCGAGGCTGTGGTGGCTGGTAGTGGCCACTGCACTCCAGTCTGGGTGACAGAGTGAGACTCCAACTCAAAAAAAAGATAAACATTTGGCATATTTATACCATGGGGAATATTAAGGGGGGGGGGTCCTCCAAAACACAGAATTCTTTTTTGGAGGGCAGGCCTCTTGTAGTACACTCAGAATTTGTTCCTCTGGATCAAACAGTCAACCAAAGTTTTTATCTGGAAGTTTTGAGAAGAGTGCACACAATTTGTGGAAGAAATTTCCCAAGTTGTGGCAAACAGGTGACTGGTTCTTCCACCATAAGAACGTACCTACCCACATCATTTTTGAGCAAACATGGCAAGACCCTTGTGCTCCGCCCTCCCTATTTACTGGATCTCACCCAAGCAACTTTCTCTTGTTTCCCCGGATTAAAAAAAGTCCTCAGAGGGAAATGTAAATGTTTTGTCAGTAGGGAAGAAGTGAAACAAAAACAGCAGAAGCACAAAAAGGCATCAAAATCGATGAGTCCAAAAATTGTTTTGAGCAGAGGAAAAAGTGTCTCAGTAGGTGTACTACATCAAACAGAGAGTACATTGAAAGTGACTGAAGTTTAAACATGTAAGAATACACAATTTTTTATAAATAAATTCTGGGATTTGGGGATCCCTCTTCATATATATACAGAAAAGAAAGTGACAACATGGCTGAATCTTACAAACATTATGATTCATATAGTTTATATACAACTATTTCTTTTCAAATTTTAGAGTTGTGGAGTACAAGTGAGGATTTATTATTTATTACATACATAAGTTGCATGCAGATGAAGTTTGTGTTTCTAGCTGGCTCTCCCTTCCCCTGATAGTGGACTAAGTACCCAATGTGTTGCCATGTACCTAATGTGTTGCCTTCCTCCCTCCCCTAGCAGTGTCCAGCGTCTGCTAATCCTACCCTTGTGCTTGTATGAGCAGTGATCTTATGAGTGAGTACATATGGTACTCAGTTCTTTGTTTCCGTGCTAGTTCACTTAGTATGATTGTCTCCAGTTGCATTCATGTTGCTGTGAAAGCCATGATTTTGTTCTTTTTTATGGCTGCATAATATTCCATCATGTGTATGTACCACATTTCATTTACCTGGTCCATTTTCGATGAGTTTCTAGATTGGTTCCATATTTTTGCTATTGTAAATAGTGCTGCAATGAACATACATATGCAGATGCCTTTTTAGTAGAGTGATTTATGTTTCTCTGGGTATATTCCCAGAAAAGGGATGGCTGAATAGTATAGAAGATCAATTTTTAGTTCTTTGAGAAATCACTACACTGCTTTCCACAAAGTTGGACTAGCTAACACCAACAGTATAAAAGCATTTCCTTTGCTCTGCAGCCATGCCAGCACCTGTTGTTTTTTGACTTTTAGGTGGTATCTCACTGTAGTTTTCATTTGCATTCTTCTGATGATTAGTGAGGCTAAGCATTTTTTCATATATTTGTTGACTGCTTGTATGTCTTCCTTTGTAAAGTGTCCATTCATGTCCTTTGCCCACTTTTTAATAGGGTTTTAATTTATTTGATTTCCTTGAAGATCCTGAATGCTAGGTCTTTGAAAATACATAGTTTTCAAATATTTTTTCCCATTCTGTGGACTGTCTCTTTAATCTCTTGATGGTTTCTTTTGTTGTGCAAATATTTTTCAGCTTGACACAGTCTCACTGGTCAATCTTAGCTTTTGTTGCATTTGCTTTTGAGAACTTGGCTTTGAATTCATTGCCTACTCCAACGTTCAGGAGGGTACTCCTTATGTTTTCTTCTAAGATTCTTATAGTTTGAGTTTTACATTTAAATTCTTGACCCATTTTGAGTTTTTTAATATGGTGATAGGTAGGGGTCCAGTTTCATTCTTCTGCATGTGACTAGCCAGTTTTCCCAGCACCATTTGCTAAATATGGTTTCTTTTCCAGGCTCAAAGTAAGGGACTGGAGAAAAATCTTCCAGGAAAATGCAAGACAAAAAATAGCAGGGGTAGTTATTCTTATATCAGACAAAACAGACTTCAAAACAATAAAAGTTAAAAAGGACACTGAAGGACACTACATAATGATAAAACGCTTAATCCAGCAGCAAGAAATATCCATCTTAAATATATATGCACCCAACACAGGAGCACCCAGATTTATAAAACAATTGCTACATAAACCAAGAGAAGACATAGACACCCATACAATCATAATCAGTGACTTTAATACCCCACTAATAGTCTTAGATGGACCACTGTGGCAAAAAACCAACAAGGAGATCCAGAACCTTAGATAAAAATTTTAAAAGACAAAACTAAACTTCATTGCTTAGGGATGTACCCCAAATTGGTGAAGTTATAAAGGAATGCCGGGCTCAGTGGCTCAGCCTATAATCCCGCACCTTTGGGAGGCTGAGGTAAATGGATTGCCTCAGCCCGCGGGTTCGAGACCCACCTGGGCAGAGAGACCTCATCTCTACAATAAATCAAAAAATCAGCTGGGCGTGGTAGCACATGCCTATAATTCCGGCTACTGGGAAGGCTACTGGGAAGGCTGAGGCGGAAGGATCACAGGAGCCCAGCAGGTCGAGGCTGCGGTGGCCGGGAGCGGCCACTGCACTCCAGTCTGGGTGACAGAGTGAGACTCCAACTCAAAAAAAAGAAAAGAAAAGAAAAGAAATTATAAAGGAAATAGACAATTACATAAAGTCAGAAAAATAGTTACCTCTGGAGGGCACAGGGTGGACTGTTATTGGAAAGGGATATACCAAGTGGGGGATTCTAGAAGAAAATGATCTGTTTCATAACCCAGATGGTGCTTTTGCAGGAATTCACTTTAAAATGATTTGTTAAATTGTACACTTATGCTATAGTCACTCTTCAGTATGCAAATTTCATAATTAAAGGACTTCAAATAGCACATTAAATAGCACATACAAATTTCACCTTTCAAACTATGTTTTTAGTAGTTGCTACAAAAGCATCTTGCCAGTGAAAGAGCCATAGAGGTGACTGTACAATTTTAAAATTAGGTTATGTCAGGGCCTGTTAGTCCTAGACCAGCACTGTCCACTACAACTTTTAGTGATGATAGAAGTATTCTGCATCTGTGCTGCCCAATGCAGTAGTCACTAGCCACACGCAACTATTGAGTACTTGAAATGTGCCCAGTGCAACTGAGAAGGTGAATTTTAAATTTAATTTAATTTTAATTAGTTTAAAGAGTCATATGTAACTAATGGCTACCATATTGGACAACATAAGTGCTGACCCATTTGATAGGTATAATCAAAAGAACACATGTTTTGTTTTTAGACAAATCTACATTTGAATCCCATATGTGTCACTACCAGCCATGAAACATCAGGTGAGTTATTTGCCTTCTCTGGCATTCAATATAATCACCTATAAAATGGGGATGAGAAAAGACACTCCATAACTTTGACGAGAGAACTGTATTAAGTTAATTCATGTAAAGCACCTAGCTCAGCACCTAACATTAGTTGACAGTTAATAAACGTTGTTTTCCATCTCTTATCTCTGTGGTCTTCTTGAAATTGTGTAGCCTCCCTCAATAAGAACTGGGTGGGAGGATTTGAATGATTTAGTGCAGTCTACTAAAAATTTTGAATGGGAATTCCAAGCACATATCTGCAAGTTAGCAGCAGCAACATCTTTGTAGTTTTTTCCAGGGCTTCTTCAATAACTGAATGCCAAATAGACATTTGTGTCTATATTTCCAAGGAGAAATACATGATCAAACACGAGTTCAGCCTGAACAAGTAAAAAAATAACACCTTTACACAATTATTTTTTGGTTTTGTCTTGTTTCTTAGACTCAAATTTATATATTTTACATTTAGTAAACAGGATGAATTCTTTATTTCTTCCCTCAGTGACTCATTTTTTGGATATTTCCACTTTGATATGAAGAGATCCCATCCCTTATTACTTGTTATTGAAACAATTTATATTGCTTCTCAACCTTTTTTGTACTAATGTGTGTTAAGATATGACCAGAAACCCTGAAAGTTTTCCAGTGTGAGGAAAATGGAATTCTCATTTACAACCATTCTTCCCATGAAGCTTCTGAATTTATATATATTTATACTCCCTGCCAACTATTTTTATCAGCTACCTATATTCAACTGTGGCAGTTTATATAAAAACTCTGGTGGTTATAGTTGATTGTGCATTTTTATATAAGGCAATAATGTGAAACAAGTATTTAAAGGGGTAGAAAAATCAGTCTGAGATTACACCATAGATATGTGCTCTTCACAACATAGGAAGTCAAGCTCCTCCTTTACTCTTGACCAGGCAGACCACACCTAGAATATTTTCCTCAATTATGTGTATTATATTTTAAAAAGGAGTCAAAACTGCATTGTTGAGTTACCATATGTCTAGCACAGCACTTAGTTATGTACACTTAGTCCTTCCATCAACCCAACGAGGATGGTATTAATAGTCCTTTCCCATTATTCATATGAGGAGATCAAGACTAAAAGAGGTTAAATAGGTTGCCCAATGTCATAAAGCTTGTTAGTATAGGGGTCAAGATTTGAACAAATTTTATATAACTTCATTATAAAACCATTTTGCAACTAAAGGTTGGCAAACAGGGTAAGGAGGGATTTGGTTATTGAGTCATCTGGCAAGGTTGGAAAGGTTGAATGTGTTTAATTTAAATAAAAGGGACCAAGAGACGGTCAAAATATATTTGAGGGACTTTTGCGAGGAAGAGGGAATTTATTCCATGTCTTCCACAGTCTCATAATTTATCTGGGCAACCTCCTGGGTTCCACTGACCCACCCCCGACCCCACATTCTACAAACCATTGCCACTGGATGTCTACACTGTTAACAGCCTTCCCTGCACACTCAGCTCCTTTCTGAACATATCCACCACTTCACAGCCTTCTCTCTTCCAGAAGACCATGTGGCCAGCAGACAGTTAAGCTGCAGCAGTTGACTCCTACATGCCACACTATGAGAGTGATTTGGAGTTGCGTTTGTCCTTGCTCCTCATTGACATCCCTGGACCTTCATTCCTCTGTTACATGCAGAACCCTGTGCTCCACTGAGATATGGGCAACTCAGCAGTACTTCCCTCAGCTCTTCCCTTTTGAGGTTATGTATTCACCTCCTAGTTAGTTTATTAAGCAATCGGGTACAGCCTGTCTACACTTGTCTTCTTTCTGTGTGACTTCGTTAGATCCAACAACGTGCCTCATTATTCAGAGAGTTTCATCTCTCTCTCTCCACTTCAGGCACCTCTAAAATCTCCATTTCAGACACTTACCCTGTCACTGCCATCTTCTGCTCCTTGGCTTCTTCATTCACACACTTCCCAAACTGTCCTTAAATCTCATCAAGACCTTTAGTTAGTTCGTGATCCTCTGATGTTGCTCTCCATTTATGTTCACTTGTTGGTGCTCTACCCATTTTAGACTCCATTGTCCATTACTTCAACCATTTTCTTGCATGTGTCCTGAATTTTTTCATGCAGTATCCTTCTGTACCCCCTGTCAGGCAAAACCCAACCCTGGTCTACTTTACTGTCCTTCTCTACACTATCACATGGGTGAATAAGGAAAATGACAAAAGTTGCTCACAGACGCATATCACTACTGATTTTTGATCTTCAGGCTTAACTGGGTCCTTAACTCAGTTTGGAAATCATTGTGTGCTTTTACAGTCAAGTCTACCCTTCTGAACATCATCTACAGTATTGAAAACTATCTTCCTTTTCTTGAAATATCTACCCACCATTTCACTTTCAACAGATGACCTTGCTTTCTTTTTCACAAACGAAATGGAAATCACAAAGAGGAAGTCCCTTATCCTTCTTCTACCTGCTCTACAAACAGTGCTGCATCTGTAAGCACCTTCCTTCTTTTCATAGAGAAGAAGCCTCTCCTGTCTAAACAAATTCCATTTCCTTTTTTCCATGTGCTCAGAAACCTCACTCTATCCAAGATATTCCATGTTTAACCTCTCCCTTGGTTCCAGTTCCTTCTTTACAATATTTGCAAGCTCCTATTTAAAAACTAAAATGAATTGAAACCAGATCCTTTTGGTGTCCCATGTCTTCCTGATTTCAGCCAACCTCTCTCTATCCTATCATAGCCTCAGCCATTCTCAAGTGATCCACTCTCTCCCCTCAACTCACATCTGACTCCCTTCATTGCTCTCCAGTGAAACTCCTCATTGAGTCCCTGACAACTTCCTACTGCTAACCCAGGAATCACTTATCATTCTGTTTTGACATCAAATGACTGGTACAGTAGCTGCTAAGCCCCATAGCTTCAGGTTTCCATTCTCTTCTCTGACTGCCTTTCTTCTTCTCCATTTCAGCCTCCTCCTCTTCTGCTGTCTTTTAAACTAAGGTCTCCAAGAAGCATTCTTCCCTGTAGCCCCCTCCTTTCTTATTGCTGTACTCTCCTGTAACTTTGTTTAACTTCTACTTACTGATGATATCCACACCTATGTCTTCAGGACAGACCTCAATATTGAGTTCCACATTTGTATATTCATCTAACCAATCAGCATGTCTCCTTGAGGATTCCCCCTCCCTAACCAACCTAAATTCAATTCAGTGAAAAGCTGAAATTCATTCTCTTTCTTCACATAATGGTTGTTCTTCTTGCGATTTTTTCCCTCCAGGGGACAGCATTACCATTAACAGATGGCTGAGTCAGAAACCCAAGGCCAGTCTTGGCCCCTTCCTGTCCCTTGGCCTCATTGTAACTTATTCCTCAGTCAACAATTGCTAGCAATATTACTTCTGAGTCCTCCTATTTCTCTGTATTGCCCTTCTGTCTAGTCTGTCTTCATCGATTTCACATCACTATCATCTCTCAAGGTGATAGTGCAATGTATGTGTGCTGTATTGTTTGAGAATACTCAATTTTGCTATAGAAGACAAGAACACAAGTGAGATGAGTGGAACTCGTGTTAGGCACAGATCGTAAGTTATTAATCTGGAAGACATGTGAGATAAGTAGAGTAAGTAGAACATAATGTGTGCTTATAGATAGAAAAGATGCAAGAACACCAATATTCATGTTATATATAATAAATTAACATGAGTTCATGAGACACACTATTTTTACATTAGGAGTCTGAAGCACTCCATACATGTGAAGTCTTAATTCGGCCACCCATTGGTAATATCCATTCTTGCCCCATGTGTCCTCTGCCTAAGAAATACAAGTAAAACCCTGAAATTGTTCAGCAGATTTATTTGCAAGTTGCAACTGTGGTCAGGTGTACTTCTGTTCTCTATCTCTCAGAGGAGAGTTTATGACATTAGTTCCAGGCACCTTCTGTCTGTGGGCTTTCAGACTCAAGCCTCAATTCCAGTGCTCATAACTATGACACCAATGGGGAAGGCTGATGCAGCAGAGAGAGATAAAAAGGGTGTATAACCATTGCATATTTCAGAATTCAAGTAGTGTGATCCTTCTGCTTGCTTGCACCCTGTCCTAAGTGTGTAGACCTACCTCATCTCTTTCCCCTTGCCCCTTATTGTGTGTTTTAAAGTTTATTTGATAAACTATGTGATTCAAGATTTTTTATATGGCCTGTGGGTCTTTTTATCTGTAATTTCTGAGATGGCTTGCCTAATAATGTACTTGGAGGCGACTATTTTATCATGATGGCAATTATGGATTTTACATAACAGATAAATGCATTAATGACCTCAATCTTTTACTCCTCCTCATATGCACACACTTTACTACGTGACATTACAGCTCCACTCATCAAGGAACAAAATGCATTTCCTAGCCTTTGAAATTGATCTCAGCTATGTGGTGTGCTTTGTCCAATGGAAAGCTTGTGGACATGGTGTTAGCAGAGGCTTGACAGAGTGTCTCTTAGCTCACTCTCCTGCATCTCTTCCATCTTTGTAATAAGGATTTGCCCAAGTTTGCTCAGTGGTTCAAGAAAAAAGATAAGAGACACATTGAGTGGAGCCATGTCCAGTCAAATCCAGTCTAACTAAGCTGACTGCCAGTTGGCTGCAGAAGCATGAGTAAGCTCTGCCAAGACTAGCAGAACTGCCCAACTGAGCTCAGCCTAGATTACCTAACTACCAACTGATCCACAGACTCATGAGAATAACAATTGGATTTGTTTTAAGCCACTGAATTTTGGGTAATTTATTACACAGTAATAGCCAATTTATATACTCACCTAAACAAATTCAGTAGTCTCCTACCTTTTATTCCTGTCCATACTATTGCCTGGCAGCTTTTTTTTTTTTTTTAACTGAAGTCATGGTGTTCTTCTGAGACACAAATATGATTACCTTATTCTCATTATGTAAAACCCTCAATTAATTACCATTATATTCAGAATAAATAACAAACTCCTGCATAATCTTGCCCTCTGATGGTCCATATTTAACTGTCACGTTATTTTGGCATTACATTCTTCCTTCTGTAAATTTTGACTAAACTAATCTATTTGCAACTTTCTCTTGATCCATTTTCTTTATTGCCTCCAATCCTTTACACATAATATTTTCTCTATAGGGCACATTCTTACAATTGACTTTTTCTGGCCGTTAATTATCCTTATTCATCTGGTTTCAGTCTTGATATCAGCTCTACTGAAAAGTAGCCTAAAATAAGTGAAGTGAGAAAATTCCATTAAACTAAGCAGATCAATTAATTAATCCACCATTTTGGTTTTGGTCTCAAAACAAAGAGTATCAAGAATAAATTTTGGGGGCTAAATATCATCTATTGCGACTGGCTCACAAAAGGTAATTGTTAATTTTTCTGGAATTTTGCAAGCCAGTTATTAAACACAAATATAGCCGGGCTCGGTGGCTCAGCCTGTAATCCCGCACCTCTGGGAGGCTGAGGTGAGTGGATTGCCTGAGCCTGTGGGTTAGAGACCCGCCTGGGCAACTTGGCGAGACCTCATCTCTACAATAAATCAAAAAATGAGCCGGGCGTGGTAGCGCGCGCCTGTAGTTCCAGTTACATGGAAGGCGGAAGGATCACCGGAGCCCAGCAGGTCGAGGCTGCGGTGGCCGGGAGCAGCCACTGCACTCCATTCTGGGTGACAGAGTGAGACTTCAACTCAAAAAAACATAAAAAATAACTAAAAAAAATAAACACAAACATACTTAAAGTCAGTCATAGTGGAAGTATTTAGACCACAGACATTAGACTATACAAATCAGGGCTGCCTCCCCACCTACAAAGACTGGGCTGTTAAACATTTATCGGCACACCCATTGTGCTCACCCTTTCTGTTTTAGCTGAAACTTACTTACCTTCCAACTTGTATCAGAGAGACAGAGGCACTGTCTGTGGTAATGAAATCTCTAGCATTTGATTTCCTATGCATCTGTGTCTCATGGATGCAGAAATTTACTCAGTAATATTTCTGTAGACTGTCTTACCTTAATTGGGAAGGGCATACATGGTTGGTTGTGACCAACAGTCTAGCAAAACCTATTCTTCATAGATGCCAGAATGCAAATATGTAGCTGCATAGCCTCTAAAGTCTTTTCTTGTGCTTGAGGAATCTACCACTGTGAAAGAAGATGAAAAACAATTATTTATTTTCTTTGATCCCTGGCAGCTGAATCAAGAGCACAAACATAATGAGATGCTCCCAGGACTGCATATCTGGTGATGGTGATGAGAAGTGGGAGAGTTTAGAACTCATTCTTCTGCCAGTGCTGATGACAGACGCCCCTAACCCACATGTTTTCCTTTGGCACCACCTTGGCTTTCGTCTGTTTTTGCCTCATTTTCACTCCTGTTTCTCCAGACTTCCTGTGAATTCTTCAAGGCCTTGTCTGCTTTTGTGATAAGTTATATTTTGATGGAGTTAATCAAAGTCAGCTTCTGTTGTTCGTAGCTGCGTGCCCTTTCTGAAATAAGCAATGTGCTGAGAAATCCATGAGGGTGCTGCCAGGGACATGGGGTAATGATTTGTTTGTTGATGCCACCACCTAAATGTGGTACTTGGTTTTTGCAGCCAGACTTTCACTAAGGGGATTAACTCAGTTGAAAGGAGTGTAACCAAATTTCAAGTTCAGTTATGCTTTTTCTATAGTACTAGAGCTCTTCATTCAAATAAATGAAATTAAAGTGTGCTGTATTAATATGAAATATCTGACAGTATGTATTGTCATGTATTTAGAGAAAGAGATACAGTCACTAAAATGGAAAGAAAGGAAGTGATTTTCTTATTAATATTTTGTCGTTCTCCATCAGACCTTGAGCTAACAGTTTTCACCCATGATTCTTCCTCGAGCAGAGTAAAACTAACTTAAAATTTCTTGGCTTTTCCTTCTCTGTGTGATTGTCTTTGTTGCCTGAACTCTTAAACGATTTTGCATCAAAGGTACTAGCACCATTTATTCTTTGATCTAGTAAGAAGGAGATACTGTCATGACTATATTTTCTTAATATCTGGTCTACTCTTTAAAATGGCCAGATTTTGCCTTCTCCTGATGTTTAGCAGAGCGTAAGAGTCAGGATACCTCCGTTATTTTTGTCCTTTCTTTTATTGTGGAAACGCAAAAGCAAATGTCCTTGGTGGCAAGGTACCTTTGGTCTTTGTGCAAAACTCATGAAGGTCTTTTGTTTTCTGACCAAAAGGGAATTTTACTCTGCCAGGAGATCATTGAACATTCTTTGACTTCTCTCTAGCATGATTTATTGAAATTTCTTACTCTTGATATGTGGGGTATATAAAATATGCATCTTCCTCTTATTCAGATGCTTTTGCTATTCACAGTACTGAACAGGTTTATGTCCAACAAATTCAGGCATTCCAATAAATTCTATTTCACATTCTTCTCATCAAAAAAGATATATTGTATGTTTATAATTATATGAACAGCATTACATGTTGACAGGAGAGAGTCTGCATTTTTGACACTTTGTTTCTCTTCCACTGTCACATTCTTCTAGCACAGATGTCATAGGACACAGTCATGTCTTGATATATTCACTGGCCCACACCTTCATATGCCAGGTGCATTGTTCCAGTAAGCATTAGAGATATTACTAGAAGCCATTACTATATACCACAATAAGCAGCAGTATCCTAATTATCCACAGATATTACTGCCAACCACATAAATATGATTCCCCAGCGAAAACAATATTCCTATCTTATACTCATTGTCAGGATCCTCCAGGACTTTGAGGGTTCACGCTATTAGGGACCTCAGAGTTGAGTTTCATTTGCTTCACTGTAAATCTATCTCTTGATTTGATGTAAGATTATATTATTTTCTTCTCCAAAAGGATATCCAGATGTCTCAATATTATTTATAAAATGATCTTCTTTTACTTCATTCATTTGTAATGTCACTGTTATCATATACTGCATTTCATATATAATTTCCAGTACTTTTCTGAACTGTCTGGTTTTGTACCAATATATCTGTGTCTGCTTGCATCTTTATCATGCTATTTTATTGACAATGCCTTTATGACGACTTTTGATTTCTAGTAGAGTAAAATTTTCCAATATACTATTTAATATATATATATTTAATTGGGTTATCAAGTTCTGCAAATATTTTGGATTTTGGTTGAAATTGTATTGAATTTAATCAAATAATCCCTTAAGATTTTCTTACACTGTCTAGAACTTATAGGCTTTTCTGCCAACAAGATGAAAAACTCAGCAAACTTCATTTTCTCCACTTCCTCTATCCTATTAAACTCTAACTCTCATGTCAAAAGCTTCTGGAATTTCAGATCTAGATAGCTAAACAGCATCATTTTTTAACAGTCAACACATTTCATTTCGACGATAATTTTAAATCATTTTTTCTTCTTGTAGCACACTTCCACATCTAGATTAATTTTTTCCTTGATTAAGTATGTCAGGTTGTATTTCAAGGATAGTCTCTGTTTTAGATATTCTGAATCATTGTCTGCCTGGGGTTATCTTTAACTTTGCCCTTATACTTGAATGATAACTGTGTAGGGTATGGAAATCTGAGTGAAAAATACTTTTTCTTTAGTATTTGGAAGATAATATTCCATTATCTTCTTTACCTAATGTTACTGGTAAAAAATTTGAATTCACCTTTCCAATCATTTTAAGGTATTCCTTTTCTCCTCTGAACATTTTTAGTACCCTAAAAAAACAGTCCCAGTTATTCGAAAAATTTATTACACTCTGTGAGTGAAAACACTCTTAAAAATATCATGCTCAGTACTTAGCAGATCTTTTCAGTATGCGTCAGATTGCATTGGACAGCTGGTACCTTCATGGATTCTTTGGCCACCTCCTTCTTTCTGCTTGGTGAAACAATGGGTGTTGAGGATGCACTACAAGAGATTTCAATAATCAGTTGCTGAGATCCAACCCAGAAAAGCCTCACTCACCCCTCTACCACCTAACTCAGGTAAAATTGTCCCACCACTGTTTGTCAATTCTGGCTTCCTAAGGGGCTAAATAATGCATCTAATAATGCTAATAAGGGCTAAATAATGAAGTGTAGGTGAAGCTCCTGTGAGGTGAACCAATGAGAAATATGAGGCAGAAGAGAACACCCCATCTCTTCTCCCCGACTGTCAGCTGATCTGAGTATGCTTTGGCCTTCCAAACCTTGGGACAAATCCATTATGTCTACTTAGTGAATGAATAATCTGCTAAGTTTCTGGTTCACTGTGAAGCGATAGACAGCACAAAAAGACATCACATCACATTTCTTCCAATCTTTCCTTGTCTAATATTATTTTTTTTCTGCACACTCATTGCTTTGAGTTTTCACCTTGCAACTAAAATCAGCATTTTAATACCACTTAAATCAAGCCTCAGGTTGTTTTCTAAAGATGGAGGCTAAGGAAAGGATTCATGTATTGATCAGTTCTGAAAATTTTCCCACGAATTATATTCCCTTTTATATATTATTTCTATGTTCTCGTGTATTTTCTGCGTGTTACTTCTTTGAGAATTTCCTCTCTTCCCTTGTTTTATTTTCTTTTTGGAAAACATTTTAGCAATTTGCAATTTTTTTCATCTCTTAATCCTATTATATTATATTCTGGGAAAATTATTTTGCTTAACTATTTTGCTATCCAGTAATATCCATTCTATTATTCATTTTACTTATTGAATTTTTTTGATCCAAGAGTCTATGTTCTAATTTCATGATTTCTAGTTTATTATTTTTGTGGATACTCTCTGGGGATATTAAACATACTTATTCTAAAGTTCAATTCTCACTCAACTAATGCTCTGTCTTTGGCTATAAGTGAGGTTTTGATATTTTTTAAATGTTGCAATATAATTATACTTATAGAGGAGTTGTAAGTACAATACTAAGAACTTTTGTTTTCAAAACCATTTATCTGATGCTTGGTCATTCCAAGTATTTTAGTATATATTTTCTACATACAAGGAAGTTCTCCTACTAACTGCAATACAACAATCGAAACTGGGGAATGAGCATTGCTATAGTACAACTACAAGATACTCTGATCCCATTCAAGATTTTCCAGTTGTCCCAATACTATCCTATATAAGAAAATGATACAATTCTGAATCTCCTACCACATTTATTGTCATGGCTTTTGAATATTATAAGCCAGTTATTTTGTAAAATGTTCCTAATTTGGAATTGTGTAATGCTTTGGGAATAAGGTTGTTTTCCCCCTTCATTTGTTCAGTTTCATATTTGTTTTTTGAAATTTATTTTTTATATTTTCTTCAAATATTTGGTAGGAATTCTTGATTGTGTCCTCATGCTTGATTTTGAGATTCTTCGTTAGACTTTCAAATGTATGATTTTAGAAAACCTTGTGGGGTCAAGGGTAGGGCAGCTTGTACTCCAGCCAATCATTAGTGAAATTGAAAAAAATCAGATCATTATTAACGTGAGATGCCTGTTTTCTTGATTTGAATGCTTCTTGTTCTCCCTGGGTATTGCCAACCACCTGTGGGTACTGTCTCAATGCTCTGAACTGAGCTTCCACACATACTGATCTGATCTAAAAGCATTTACCCCTGTTGCTACTACTAAGCATTCTTGACATTTGCTACCTCTGAAAGTGGAACACAGTTGGTAGCAGTCTTATTCCTGGGTATTTTGGGTCATGAATTCCCTATTCAGCTTCATCCCACATGCTTTTCCGATTTCAGGGATTCCTCGCAGTTTCTGATCCACTGAGGAAAAGATGCATGTGCATTGTAGAAAAAAAAATATATATGCAGAGTATAATAAATTGTAAAATATAAGTTAAAATCTTTTGAAACCCTTCTACTCCAAAATAACCAGAATTATTATTTTGAAGTTCATTCTTATAGTCCATGCAAACACACACACAACACACACACACACGCCTTTGCACAATTTTTGCATAAATGGCATTGTGTTCTACATGTTTTGCTTTAACTTGAATTATTTTACTTAGCAATATGCCTGCCTCAATTCAAGTTGTTGAGGCCACAAGTTTGTGATTATCTATTTTATATCATCCCGTACCGTGATACAGTGCTACTTAAAATGCTGGTCTGCAAACTTTGATGATTGTCTGCAACAAGACAACAACTTGGTTCAGGATGCAAATCAAGTATGTTATCAAAAAACACTGTTTACTTTAGTTAAATTTTTTTTGAAACAAGCTTTTTGAAGCAGTAAGTTGGTTTACATTCTGATACAAACCCACTGTCCTGTGGAACAGCAGATTCAGTAGTAGTAGAGGCTCAGGAAATTGTTTATTTCATAAAAACATAGGGCAATGAAACATATCTGCTTGAGAATCACACAAAACTTTTCCAAACTTGTATTTCATTATCTGTATCTGAACTGGATTTACTCATGTCAATTTGCTTTTAAAACTTTCTTCTCGATATCTTTTTCAATTTATTCTGAATCCTAAATTTATTCCTCAAGAATTTCCACCACTACTCTAGGAATTTTTAAAATAAAAATAGCATTGTTCTTGTTTTTCTTACACGAATTTGATTTGCTGTACTTTGCTGTGCTTTGGTTTTAAGGAGTATATCCTTTTTTTTTTTTTGAGTTGGAATCTCACTCTGTTGCCCAGACTGGAGTGCAGTGGCCACTTCCGGCCACCGCAGCCTCGACCCACTGGGCTCCGGCGATCCTTCCGCCTCGGCCTTCCAAGTAGCCGGAATTACAGGCGCGCGCTACCACGCCCGGCTGATTTTTTGATTTATTGTAGAGATGAGGTCTCGCTGCCCAGGCGAGTCTCGAACCCGCGGGCTCAGGCAATCCACTCACCTCAGGAA
>NW_007250843.1:51801-70258 GCF_000164805.1 Carlito syrichta
CTCAGCCTCCCAAAGGCGCAGGATTACAGGCTGAGCCACCGAGCCCGGCTAGGAGTATATACTTTTAACAGTTGTATATAAGATCCAAAGACCACTATAGGCAAGAAACCCTTTCTTTTTTCTAAAGCAAATATAAGCCAGGTGTGGTGGCTCACACCTATAACCCCAATTTTTTGGGAGGCTGAGGTGAGAGGATTGCCTGAGCCCAAGGATTGGAGACTACCTTGAGCAACTTGGCAAGACCTCATCTCTACAATAAATAAATAAATAAATTAGCTGAGTGTGGTGGCTTGCACCTATAGTTCCAGCTACTTGGAAGGCTGAGGTGGAAGGATCACCTGAGCCCAGCAGTCGAGGCTGCGGTGGCCATGATCGTGCCACTGCACTCCACCCTGGGCGACAGAGTGAGACTCTGACTCAAAAATAAATAAACAAATAAAGTAAACATAGTCTTTTACACCATTTAGCTAGCTTTTGCATTGCAGTACTTCCTAATACAATAATGTGTACCATGAATCTTCAAGAAAAGGGTCATATAATATACAGTGTTTTCCAAATTTAATTGATGATAAACCATACATTTTTTTTGTAAATATGACTCAGACCAATACATTCTGAAAAAAGCTACCTTATGCCAAGTAAAGAGTTTGCATTAGGAATCTCCAGTTGTTTGATTCTGAACCTTTATAGCCTCCTCAAGTAGTCAGCACTGTTACAGATAAATTGCTCTCTCCTTGTCTATCAAATATTCCTTTTTTTTAGAGAGAGACAGAGTCTCACTCTATCACAGGCTAGAGGACAGTGGCATGATCATACCTATAGCTCATTGCAGCCTCAAACTCTTGGACTCAAAGCCTCCTCCTGCCTCAGGCTCCTGAGTCACTGGAACTACAGGCAGGCAACATCATGCCTGGCTAATATTTTAATTTTTATTATTTTTTTTTTAGAGACAGGATCTCACTATGTTACTCATGCTGGTCTAGAACTCCTGAGATAATTGATGGAAAATATTTGGATTACTAGATCACATCTATGTAAAACAGAATACTTAAACATGGTTTACTAGGCATAATTTTAAGGTTATGTACTTTTGATCCTTACTTATATATGCTAGAGAGTCTCTAGTTTTGGATATTTCAATTAACATATCCTTTTCTGCCATGTTAACAAACTGTACAAAGGACGTGCACTACTGCAGAAGGCTGAGTTGCGTGTATTTTGGTTTTGCCAGTCCACTGAAATGACAGACAATTCAAATTACTCACCCCCTAGTTTTTTCTGTACAATAGATGTGACTATGCATAAATAGTATAATTATATATGAATGATAATCTACTCGGAGAGTTTGAAGATAGTAAGATTTTGAGTTTTTGTTTGTTTGTTTTATTGAGAGGATAAAAAAGAATGCTTCTGTCCTAATATGGAATGACTTTTGTTCTAGACTAAGGGAGAGAATGATGAAGGATATCACTGAGTAGACATGCAAAACTGTTGAGGTTTCACTAAAAGAGAATCTAAAAAGGAACACAAATTTGTGGTAAAACTTTGCCAAATCTGGCTCAGTTTTGATGGGTTAATTAACAAGTTTTCAAAATAATCTTGTGGTTTCTAATATTGTTTTCAAATTACTACATTTGATTGCTATATTCAAATATTATATTGGAGCAGACCTAGAATTTTGTTTGCTCTCTGTGAAAATGACAGTTTCTTGGAATATTGATCTGCTCTTTTAAAAATATTATTTTTATAGATTTAGGGGGTACATTTTTAATGTATAACAAAAAGTGCATTTTTGTTATATGGATATGTTGATAGTTTCCCATTACTGCTATAACAAATTACCACAAATTTGGTGGCTTAAAACAAGACACATTTGTTTTCTCACACTTCTGGAGATCAGAAGTCTGAAATCAGTAACACTATGCTAAGCTAAAGGTGCCCACAGGGCCATGTTCCTCTAGAGGATCTATGACAGAATCCATTTCCTTGCTTTTTCCAGGTTTTACAACTGCACTCCTTAACTCCAGTTTCCTTCCTTTCCTTTTCCTTTTCCTTTTCCTTTCCTTTCCATCAGAGTCTCACTCTGTCACCCAGGCTGGAATACAGTGGCATGCTCACGGCCACCATAGCTTCGACCTGCTGGGGTCAGGCGATCCTTCTGCCTCAGTCTTCCAAGTAGCCAGAACTACAGGCTTGCGCTACCACAACCAGCTAATTTTGTGATATATTGTAGAGACGTGGTCTCACCACATTGTCCAGGCTGGTCTCGAACCCCTGGACTCAGGCAATCCTCTCACCTCGGCCTCCCAAAGTGCTGGGATTACAGGCTTGAGCCACTGCGCCCAGCTCCTTCCTCCATTTTCAAAGCCAGCAGTGCAACATCTTGTTTCGTTCCTTACCTTGTCTTTTTCCTCTGCAATCAAACCTGATGCTGCCTCTCCCTTCTAAGGACTCTTGTCCCAGACTCACCTTTGTAATCCACAATAACTCGCCCATCTCAATCTTTTTATCTGTAAAATTCCTTTTGCCATATGAAGTGACATCCATGAGTTTCAGAGATTAGGATCTGAATATCTTTGGGGATCAACATCAGCCTCCCAGCTTACCTTCTATGTAATCTGCTCAAACAGCAGAGATTCCATGTCTCACAACAATAGCATGTTGCTCTGACTTTATCATGTCCTTGATTATTCTCTTTAAAAAAAAAAAATTTTGATAAAATCCAGTATTCCTTCAGGATAAAACTCTCAGTAAAATAGGCATAGAACGAACATTCTTCAAAATAATAAAAGCCATATTTGAGAAACCTACCACCAACATCATCCAGAACAAGGAAGAGTTGAACTGGAACAAGGCAAAGCTGTCCACTTTCTCCACTCCTATTCAACACAGGAAGTTCTAGCCAGAACAATCAGGCAAGAGAAAGAAATTGAGATTATCCAAATTGGAAAATAAGAAATCATCTATCTCTGAAGGGCAGTATAATTTTATACCTAGAAAACTAATCTCCTCAAAACTACTTGATAAATGAGTATAGTAAAGTCTCAGGATACTTGATAAATTAATTCACTAAAATCTTGGGATACAAAATCAACACACACAAATTAGTAGCACTGCTATATACCAATAGCAACCAAGCTGAAAACCAAACCAAGAACTAAATTCCATTTACAATAGCAGCCAAAAAGCTAAAATACCTAAGAATATATTTAATCATGGAGGTGACAGATCTCTACAAGGAGAACTGTAAAACACTGATTAAAGAAATTATAGAGGACACAAATAAATGGATAAACATTCCATGCTCATGGATTGGAAGAATAAACATTTTTAAAATGACCATATTACTCAGAGAAATCTGCAGATTCAATTCAATCCCTATCAAACTACCAACATCAGTTTTTACAGAATTAGAAAAAAAAAATCCTAAAATTCAAATGGAACCAAAAAAGAGGCAGAATAGGTAAAGTAATCCTAAGCAAAAAGAACAAAGCTGGAGCCATCACATTATCTGACTTCAAACTATACTACAAGGCTGAAGTAACCAAAACATCATGGTACTGGTACAAACACAGACACATGAACTAATGGAACAGAATAGAGAATCCAGAACTAAACCCCAATACTTACAACCAACTGATCTTTGGCAAAACAGACAAAAACATACGTTGGGGAAAGGACACCCTATTCAACAAACAGTGTTGAGAAAATTGGATAGATACATGCATAAAAATGAAACTTGATCCCTATCTCTCACCATATACAAAAATTAACTCAAGATCAACTAAACACTTAGATGTCAGACCTGAATCCATACAAATCCTAGAAGAAAATCTAGAAAAAATCTCTTCTGGACATTGGCCTATGCAAATAGCTTATTGCTAAGATGTGGGACTTTTAGGGTTTTTTTGTTTTTTTAAAAAGCCTCTGCACAGCACAAGAAATGAGCAGAGTAAACAGGCAACCTATTGAGTGGGAGAATAAACTTGCAAAGTATACATCCAGTAAAGGACTAATATCCAGAATCTACAAAGAATCCAACCAAATCAGCAAGAAAAAAGCAAATAATCCCATTAAAAAGTGGACAGGCCATTGTCTTGCTAAACTATGGTGTAGCCATGTGCTCTTTGAGCTATGTCTAGGCCATGTTTTCTTAAGTTTGGCCCCCTCCTCTACCTTGGGGAGGTGAATCTCCTCTTTCTCTTTTGCTAATTTACTTTCTAAATAAACTATATTTTCTAATCTAAAAAAGAAAAGTGGGCAAATGACATGAACAGACATCTCTCAAAAGAAGATATACAAATGGCCAACAGGCTGGGCTCGGTGGCTCAGCCTGTAATCGCAGCACTTTGGGAGGCCCAGGTGAGTGGATTGCCTGAGCCCGCGGATTGGAGACCAACCCGGGCAACTTGGCAAGACCTCTGTCTACTATAAATCAAAAACTAGCAGGGCATGGTAGCGCGCGCCTGTAGTTCCGGCTACTTGGAAGACTGAGGCGGAAGAATCGCCGGAGCCCAGCAGGTTGAGGCTGCCATGGCCAGGAGCGTGCCACTGCACTCCAGTCTGGGCGAGACTGGAGTGAGACTCCAACCCAAAAAAAAAAAAAAAAAAAGGCCAACAAACAAGTGAAAAAATGCTCAGCATCACTAATCAATAGGGAAATGCAAATTAAAACCACAATGAGACACCATCTTACACCATTCAGAATGTCCATTATTTAAAAATAAAGAACCCAATAGATGTCGGTAAGGATGCAGTGAAAAGAGAGGACTTATACACTGTTAGTGGGAGTATAAACCAGTACAACCTCTATGGAAATCAGTATGACGATTTCTCAAAGAACTAAAAGCAGATCTACCATTCAAACCAGCAATCCCACTACTTGGTATCTACCCAAAGGAACAGAGGTCGTTGTACAAAAAAGACACCTACACTTGTATGTTTATTGCAGTGCAATTCACAACTGCAAAGATGTGGAATCAACCTAAATGCCCCAAAGGAATAAAATAATGCCATTTGCAGCAACTTGGATGGAATTGGAGAATATTATCTTAAGTGAAGTAATGCAGGAATAAAACCAAATACAGCATGTTCTCACTCATAAGTGGGAGTTAAGCTAAGAGTCTACAAAAGGCATAGAGAATGGTATAATGGACATTGGAGATTCGGAAGGAGGGTGGGAAGGGAAGGAGGGATGGAAAATCACCTATCGGTTACAGTGTGCACAGGAGGGGGTGGTGGGTAGAGTTAAAGCCCATACTTCTTAACCACTATACAATGCATCCATATAACCAAAATCCATTTGTACTCCCTATTGAAATTTAATAACAGAAAATGTACTCAAAAAAAGAAATTCAATAATAAAAATTTTATTTTTAAATACATATTTTTTATTTTAAAATTGTGGGGTACAGTTAACGGTTAGGTGTACAAATGTGCATTGTGCAGGTACCCTTGTTGATGAGGTGTGCTGCCCCTGTCTCCAGACAGATATTGACTACCGTTAATCCCACCTCCCTTCCCCTCCCTGTTTCCCCCCATGGTTTCCCGCCACTGTCAATCCTTTTCTTATAGTATTACGATAGTTATTCAAGGTTCACTTATTAGTGAGAACATGTAGGATACTCAGATCTTTGTTTCTGTGAGAGATCACTCAGCATTATAAACTCTAATTCCATCCAAGTATTTTAATATTCAGATAAGACTTCTCCCTCTCTCTTCCCATTCTTTTAAATCACTACCTCCTCTCCCCCTTTCTAACTCATCTATTATATGAAATAAATAATTTTCATTTCAAAATAATTATGTAATGTTAATCGTGGATAAACACATAATAAGGAGCTTTTATAGATTACCATATCATTTTGGAATAAAGAAAATCAATAATTCCCATGGGCAATGTTTAATTTTGTTTTATCTGTTTGACTTGTACAACTTAATTTCTCTCCTTTCTTTGCATGCTGGGAAACCAAAAGTCTATCAAATAACACCCTTTTAAAATTTACAAACAGAAATATATCAGACTTTCATTTTGAGGAAATGAAAAATAAAGCCTAGCCAAATATGAAATTATAAAGCCAGATATTTTTCTTACCTATGGTAACTCAATCTCATTTAACTCAATTAAATAACATCCAATAATATAAGAATCATTCCCTACAAATAATCATCTCCACTATATGAATAAACATATGGAAGCTCCAAGAGGTTATTTAAGGTTAAACTCAAGGTCATTTAACATGTAAACTTTGGAGCTGGGATTTCAATCCAGGAAGCCTGGTAAGAGAGCAAACCAACAAGCAATCTTCCTTGAAGTAGAAGTAATTTTGAACCAGATTGGCCACTATCCTAAAAATTCCATTTCCATCATTTTCAATGTATAGCCAAAAGTGAGTTAGCTCTTTTACAGATCAAATATTTTCAATTAAGGTAAAAATTACGTGAATAAAAAGGCAAAGATAGATATATTTATTTTGGAAATAGATATAATTTTTCCCAGGGTCCAGAAGATCAGATAAACATTCTCATGAAATCAGCCCAATAAATGTCATTCAAACAATAAACTTGGTCTATATATCTGAAAGCTATTTATGTAGTTCTTATTGTGAAAGCAGCCAAAAGATGTGTACAAAGAGCAAATGATTTCAAGACGTGGTAGAGCAGTGCTTTAGAGGAAAGGAAAATTAGCAACTGGCAATTATGCCTACAGTGGCACAAACCGCTGTGTACCTAAACAAGAACTTGTAGAATAATTAAATCATAGTTCTACCGCAATCTTAGCCACAATGCAAAAGATTTGTTTAATGAAGGAAAGAGTCATTAACAGGATGCCATAGTTTGAGATCAGGCTAAAATTATATAAATGGTAACCACAATCCAGAGCTGCCTGAGAGATCTGACAACCATTTCAGAGGGGGGATCCCCAAAAGGCACATGATTCATCATGTGAGGTGAGTCTTAGAACCAAATGCGGTGGGTGCAAGGTTCTTTGAAAGATTATTTGTCTCCCTTTTACAAAATGTGACTTATCTGTTTTGAATTTTCTCAATGTCATTTATGATCAGAATTTGAGTGACCTGAGGCCTGACAGACTCTATTCATAATTGAAAAGACTATAGAGATGGATATGTTTTCCAATCTTTGATGAATCAGCTCAGAACCTAACAGAGAAAGTTGGAAAGTGGGTGATTTTTACCAGTGTGTCTGTATTGCTGAGGAGGGCCCAGCAGCATTTATAGACAACACTCATATGGCTTCTTCCCTTCCTTGGATGAGAATGACAGGAAAGGGAAGGAAGAACTGGAGGAGATGAGGGACTAAACATCAATCTTATGTAATGTGAATCACGTGGAGCAAGGACTTGAAATGACAGCAGGGCAGAAATGATGCAAGGACATTACTGCCTCCTGAAACCAGATGATTCTGACTCCGTCACTTACTAGCTGTGAGGTTTCAGATAGCAATATTACTCTGAAACCATTTTCTCAGATGCAAAATAGGGAGGATCCATATCTTTCAGGCTTGTCGTGAGAACCACACAGGCGATGTCTGGAAAGCAACTGAAACAGTACCTCACACTTGACAAATACTTGGTATTTAAAAGCAGGGAGCTATTAATAATAAGAAAAAAAACAGGTGTTGGCATGGCTGCAAAGCAAAGGGAATGCTTCTATACTGTTTGTGGGAATATAAACTAGTTTAATCCTTGTGGAAAGCAATGTGACAGTTTCTCAGAGAACTAAAAATTGAGCTTCCATACAATCCAGCAATTCCTTTTCTGGGAATATACCCAGAGGAACATAAATCACTCTACAAAAAACAAAAGACACCTGCACACACATATTTATTGCAGCACTTTTCACAATAGCAAAAGCATGGATCCAACCCAGATGGCCTTCGAAAATGGACTGAATAAAAAAATGTGGTACATATACACAATGGGATATTATGCAGCCATAAAGAAGAACAAAATCATGGCCTTTGCAGCAACATGGATACACTTGGAGACTATCACACTAAGTGAACTATCAAAGAAACTAAGAACTGAATACTACATGCTCTCACTCATAAGCAGGCCCTGATTACTGGTCACAGGAGCATAAGGATGGAATTGGCAGACACTGGACACTGCTAGGAGAAAGAGGGAGGAGGGAGGGGGCACCCAACATACTGGGTACCCGGTCCACTATCAAGGGGAGAGAGGGCCAGCTAGAAGACCAAACTTTACCTCTACGCAAACGACCTATATAGGAAATCCTCACTTGTGTCCCACAATGCTAAAATAAAATAAAAAAGAAAACAAAAAATACACAAAAACAAAAAATAAAACAAAAGCAAGGGGGAAAGATGATTTAGTTTTTCTCAGCTTTCATGAGATATAAATGACATAATTACATGTATTCAAGGTGTATGATGTGATGTTTTAATATATAAATAAATTGTTAAAGGATCACCACAATAAACTTAATTTGCATATCCATCACTTACATAGTTCTTTTTTTCATGGTGTGAACACTTAAGATCTACTCTCTTAGCAACTTTCAAGTAGAAAATATGCTATTATGAACTATAGTCAAGATATTGTACATTAGGTCTCCATAACTTACTCATCACTATAAGTTAGTACCTTTAGACTGGAAAAAAATAACTTCTCTTTATAGTCTTCTTATATTTGTTAAATGAATCATAACTAACAGAATGCTCACAAAGTAGCTTATGCTGTAAGGTTAACTGTGGAGGCTAAGGCGACTCCATTTTGGACGCTAATGTGCCATGGTGATTTTGATTAACCCCAGTCCTGACAATACCTCTAAGATTTCCAGTTTATTTATTGTCCTTGTATAAGAGCAAGTACTCACCATAAATCCTGCCCATAGATTAGATCAAAACAACCTTGATATTATTGTACTTCAATTGTCCTTCACATCTCTTCTGAATACCCTTTCCCTATGGTACATAAGCCCTAGTCTGGGGGGTAATGGAGTGGGGATTCTCCATCTTGTCTGACTGCTGCTTGAGACACAGACATGGTTTCTCTTTGTAAGTCCTCATTAAATATTTCTTTCTGAGAAACTGGTATGTCAGTCTCTTGCTTTGGCCTCTCAGCTACCTCAGATTTTGAGGGTAGGTTTGCATAGGTCTGCCCAACATGAAACATTAACTGTGCTTATTTATCAGAAAACCTGGGGGGTAAGAAATGCCAGCATTTATAACAGGGCTCTATATTGGATTCTGCATTTCTCTGTGGCCTTATTCTCATGGTTACAAAATGACTGCTTTTAGACTTGGCATTACATCTTTGTATCAGCATTCAATCAGGATGACAAGTATGGGTCAAAATGATTTCTTGCTGAGGTGAGTGGATTGCCTGAGCCCGTGGGTTCGAGACCCGCCTGGGCAGTGAGACCTCATCTCTACAATCAATCAAAAAATCAGCCGGGCGTGGTAGCACATGCCTGTAATTCCGGCTACTTGGAAGGCTGAGGCGGAAGGATTGCCGGAGCCCAGCAGGTGGAGGCTGCGGTGGCCGGGAGCAGCCACTGCACTCCAGTCTGGGTGACAGAGTGAGACGCCAACTCAAAACAAAAAAAACCCAAAAACAACAACAACAACAACAACAAAAACCCAAAATGATTTCTTTTCACAAAATACAATCACTTTTACCAGGCAATTAAATTTTATCAGAAATCTAGGTTATTTCCATTTACATATTAAGTCAGAATTCAGTCATCTGGCAGAGCTTAGCAGCAGAAGTTATCAGGAAAACAAGTATTTTGAAAGGGAAAGAAAACTTTTATGATTGATTTTGACTAATTACGATTTGTTCCAAGGAGGTGGCTACATTGTCACTCCTAAAACTTCAGTATTCCCTTAGTAAGGAAGAAGGGGTAGAATGAATGTTGTATCAGTAATCAACAGTGTCTGCAGTAATGTCTTTGCTGAGATAATTAAATCATTAGCATCTTAGATTGAATTCATTCAAGTAATTGTTTTCTGTCTAAGGGTATTGGTGGTAGGAAATAGTTAATAAAGCTGCAATAAGCTTAGTAGACAAAGAAAGACAGTTGCAATGTTAAAAATATTTGTTAAATATTTTTAGGTAAGTTTAGGGTCTGTTACTATAAGCAGATATCAGCAAACATTTCAGTAAGAGATTAGACGGTAAATATTACAGGTGGTGCAGGTCATATGGGCTGTCTCATCTACTAACTCTGTAGTGAAAATGCAGCAGCAGGCAATATATAAATAAATGGGCATTGCTTTTTTCCAGTTAAACTTTATTACAAAGACCTGGTTAGCTGGACTTGGTTTTACACCATAGTTTGACCACCCATGGTATAAAGCAGACCAGACTGTGATAAGACAAAATGAGCGAAATTGTGCGCATGTGTGTCTGTATGCAAAATTAATGAAAATGAGAGGTTTCCAAGTCCCTTTATATATTTGCCAATGCAATAATGTTGAAGTTATAATAAATTCATATTGTGTTTGATCCAATACTTGCATGAGAGTATGACTTAGTGAAATTAAACAGAGGCATCAGGATTATTTTCCAGTTCCCCAGGTGTGTGCTGAGATCATCATAACAAAATATCATAGGCAAGGTGGCTTACACAACAGAAATTTATTTTTCACATCTCAGGAGGCTGTAAGGCTGAGACCAGGGTGAACACATGGTTGATTTCTGATAAGGGTTGTTTTCGTGACTTGCACATGGCCACCTCCCCACTGTGTGCCCACATGAGAGAGAGAGAGAGAGAGAGAGAGAGAGAGAGAGAGAGAGAGAGAGAGAGACTTAGAGAGCAAACTTTCTGGTGTCTTTTCTTATAAGGACAATTAGGCCAAGGCCCTTCCCTCATGACCTCATCTAAATCAAATTACATCTCAAAGGCCCCATATTCAAATACCATCACATTGGAAGATAGGACTTCAACATATGACTTTGGGGAGTACATGAGCAGTCAGTCAGTTGATAGCATTCTGTCATGGTCCCTCAAAATCCATGTGCTTCATTAATGCAAAATACATGCATTCCATTCTGTATTTGTCAGATTTTCCAGGGAAATAGAACCAACGGATTATGTATATATGTAGATTTATTGTGGGAATCAGGTAATGCAATTATGGAGGCTGAAAGTCTCACAATATGCCATCTGCAAAGTGGAAATCCAGAAAAGTTAAGAGCTGATGGTGTAATTCATTCTGAGCAAAGGCCTGAGAACTAAAGGAGCCAATGGTGTAACTCTCATTTGGAATCCAAAGGCCTGAGAACCAGGAGCTCCAGTGTCCATGGGCAGGGGAGAATGGATGTCTCAGTGAAAAAAGCAGGAGAGGGAATTTGCGCTTCCTTTACCTTCAGGGTTATTTAGGCCCTCTACCAATTGGATTATGACAATGTATACAGACCTTCTTTACTCAGTCTACTGATTTAAATGCTAATCTTTTCCAGAAACGCCCTCACAGGCACACTCAGAAATAATGTTTTACCAGTTATCTGGGCATTCCTTAACCATGTCAAGTTGACACACAAAAATAACATAAAGGTCTTAACTCATTTCAACATCAGGTATGAAGTCTAAAGTACAAAGTCTCCCCTAAATATCACCTAAATCAGATGAGACTCCAGATAGGATGCGTCCAGAGGCAATTTCCTCTTCAGCTATGAACTTGTGAAACCAAACAAGTTATGCTTCTAAATTAAAATGATGAGGCAGGCATAAGATAGACATTTCCCTTCCAAAAGGAAGAGATAGGAACGAAGGAGAGTATGATGGTCCTCTAGCAAGTAAAAAATCTAGCAAGGTAAATTCTATTGTGTCTTAAGACTTGAGAATAATCCTGTTTGTTCCCATTCTTAGCCACACAGGTCTGCTGGGGTGGTAGTATTACTTCCGTGGTTCTCACTGGTGATCACATCTCCATGACTCTTCCTGATGGTTCCTCCAATAATGCTCCAGACAAGTCTGACTCCAAGGTTCTGCAGGGTGATCTTGCTACCAACCCTTCAGACATGTGGAAACCAGGACCCTGATGATCTTTCAATTGCCTAAAGAGACATTTTCCCCTGTTCTTGAAGAATGGTGTACATTTGCAGCCATATAGTTCTATTGTCTAATCTCAATCAGTCCAACAAGTCTGACAGCCTTCTTTTTTTTCCCCCTTCTCTGTCCCCATCACTTCAAACTGGCAGTGTTCCTGCCCATATAATTCCAAAATTCTTCATCAGGTGATAGTACAGCCACACCCCTGGTGCTCTCTTTAAACATGCATTCTTATCACTTTTTGCAATACTGGACAGGCTGAGAAATAACCACCACATGGAGGGTTAGAGCTTTGGCATGTAATTTTCAGGACATAAGCATTCAACATATAACATCAGGTTATGAGTGATACAGCCATGTTTAAAAAGCAGGGAGCTAAAGAGTGTTTCTCAAAATTTAGTGTGTATATTGGACACCTGAGCGTTGTTAAAATGCAGATTCTGACATTATGGGTCTGGGGTGAGGCTTGAGATTTTGCATTGCTAACAAGCTCTCAGGTGAGGTTAATGCTGCTAGTCCACAGACCACACTTTGGGCAGCAAAACTACAGCACTGTTTTTCAAGGCCTGGGGTACCTAGGTCCTGCCCCAGAGACTTATGTATTTGGTATGGGATGTGGCTGGATCACTGAGATTTTTAAAGGTACTGCATGTGGTCCTAATGCACAGCAAAGCTTGAGAACCTCTGTGACAAAGTGCATGATGATTTGAGGGCCCTAATGTGGTCTCTTTTATTCTCATTCTGTCCCCCAGCCCCCACCCAGTCATTCCTCTCCTTTTCACGTCCAAACATTCAGATTCAGGGAATCTCTGAGGAGCTGGAAGAAGTTCAGGATGGAAACAGGAGACTCGGGCAACTTAGGTTTAGAAAGAATAAGCACAAAGTATTCCGGGGTGCTCTCTCTCTTCCCCCTCCCCCAAAAAGCTGATTGAGACAGAATAGAAGGGATCACCAGGGAATGTTTTTGTCATATAACTCACCTCCAGTCTTGAGCCTGAGTGTGGGACTGCAAATAGACCAATCTACTCTCCTGAGTCCTGGTGGCACCTGACAACCAGTGCAGCTTCTAAGGATGCAGTGTGACTTGGTAGGTAGAAATGAAAGAGAGACCCAAGTGCCAAGGTAGGGAAGTGAAGTCTTTTCCGCAAAGCATAAACAACACAAATAATTTAGAAGTAAATGGAGGATGGACGGCTTATACTTAAGTTACTATGTACAAAGTAAGGTTTCAATAGCTTTATAAACAATGACTTAATCTTCTTATTATCCCTATGTGGTTTACACTTTTACTATCCCTATTTTACATATAAAGATAGTCCTTGAAAATATAAGGGAAAATTTGTAACTTTTAACTTTATGACCCACAGGTAACACAAAAGAAGCAAAATATTTTGAGTGTTTTTCCCAGCCATGGATAATCTCAGGGTTTATATGAGTACAGATTTTATCTGGCTAAGTAGAGAGTAGACTGAGAGAGAAGACAGACTTTTGAAAGAAGAGGGGCAAGAAAACATATATATATATATATATATATATATATATATATATATATACGTGAGTACCATGTCCTTAAGAATTATTTTTAATAGGAAAATTATTTATTTCTACCTGTAACCATGAAAACAAGGTAAAATGTCAACTTCTATTCTCCACATCCTAAAAAGAGAAACCAGAGGCCACAATAAGAACAAGAACAGGTTGATTTTGTCATATGCTGGACGCAGACACTGGGAGGCACAACTTGGATTAAAGTAATGATCAAGGTGGGATCAGCATCGCTCTGGGTGCCCTACACGTCACCATCTCCTGAATGTGAGCATCCCTTTGCTTGGGGCTGGCTGTACCATAGTTTCTACACTCTCTTTCTGGTGAGCTTATACAGTTGTATGACTTCAATGCCATCTACAGGATAATGTATTTTTATATATATTTTAACACATGACATCAACCTGGGCTTCTGAGGAGAAGAGGGGATGTACATTTTTCCGGCTACCTACATGACTTTTCAACTTGGATGTCTTATAGGAATCCCAGATTTTTTTTTTTTTTTTTGAATTGGAGTCTCACTCTGTCGCCCAGACTGGAGTGCAGTAGCCGCTCCCGGCCACCGCAGCCTCGACCTGCTGGGCTCCGGCGATCCTTCCGCCTCAGCCTTACGAGTAGCCAGAATTACAGGTGCGCGCTACCACGCCTGGCTGATATTTTGATTTATTGTAGAGATGAGGTCTAACCTGCCCGGGCGGGTCTCGAACCCGCGGGCTCAGGCAATTCACTTACCTCAGCCTCCCAAAGGCATGGGATTACAGGCTGAGCCACCGAGCCCGGCTAGGAATCCCAGATTTTACAAAAAGTGCATCCCCCACTTCTCCATCGAAGTGACCCCCGCCCCCGAGAATATCCTCGAGTGGGTAATAGCGCCACCATGAATCCAGGTGCTCAAGTCTGAATCTCAAAACCTGGAATATGTTCCTCATCTCTCATCCCTCACCTCCCATCCATTAGCAAAGCTTGTCAAGTTGTTCAAAATCCACTTGAAATTTGTCTCTATTTCCTCAGCAAACATTGCAGGTCAAACCTTACTAATCTCTTCTCTGAATCAACTACAATGGCTCTACCTGGTCATCTTCAATTCTCCCCCACCTTCTACATTCTTCAAAGGAGCCAGAGTTGCCACCTTAACATCAGGGGGATTTATTCTACTTAATATTCACCACCACAAATTTGGTGTTCAGCCTTTTTCTTTTTCTTTTATTTTTCAGTCAACATATTGAGATTTATTTTTTGAAATTTACCACATCATTTTAATACAATAAATTGTACAAGTAAAGGAAAAAACTGTAAACAGAGGGTTTTCTTTTTTTTTCTTTGTTTATTTTGAAGATGTGGGGGTACAATTCAGGGTTAGGTATACAAATGGCCATTATGCAGGTACCCTTCTTGATGAGCAGAGGGTTTTCAAGGGCAATTCTAGTCACCCCCATGTCTGCGGGGAAGCCAGCCTAATGCTTAGTCCCGGTGTCATTGTCATTCAGGGTGAGCTTGCCAAAAAGATACTCTGTCATGCTGTCACTCAGAGTCTCCATGTTGCTGTAGAGAATCAAGAAAAGTTAATACTTGATTATATAAAACACAAAAGTTATCATGTAAAGTTAAAGATTCCCTATTTTAGTCCCTGCCCAATCCCATTCCCTTCACTTCTTCCCCAGAAGCAACCACTATGATGAATTCCAGATGGTATTTTACACTTGACCATGCACATGCACCCACAGACAGCAGGGCCCCAGACTGACCACCCAAGGACACCTACTATACTCCACCCCATTCTACTCCACCTCAACCTCCTCAAACCCACCCCACCTCACCCTACAACACCCCACACATCCCACTCCACCTGACCCTCCTAAACCCTACTCCACCCTCCTCAGCCTCATCCCACACCATTTATAAGGAGAAGACTAATGTGCTTCCCAGGGGCCCATGGACTACCCTGGAGATCCCTTCCATCCCTGGAGATCCTACCTTTCCCTTCCATCCCTGAGTTGCCTAAGGATGGGTCTGGGTGGATGGAGAGACTCCTGGATACCCGTTAGAAACCTGCATGGGGATCTGCCCTACATACACGCATCCATTGGACACCTTTATCGCTTGAAGAACCAGATAACTTTATTGGAAACAAGGGCAGAATAGAAAGGAAAAGACCATGGGTGCTGTGCGAGGGCAATAGGCATGCCCCGCCTAGTGGCCCGAATCGGGAAGGCACCCATGGCTGCACAACGACAGTCTCGGCTCAGTTCTCCTTGTGGCCATCGCCCAGTGTGAGCTTGTCAAACAGGTACTCTGACAGGCCGGCTTCCAGGGCTCACATCTTGCGCAGGTTGGTCACATAGCCCCCCAGCTCCTTGATGGTCCAGACCTGCTCGTGGAGGTAGTGGCTCTCCAGGAAGGCGCACAGCTGGGGGTCGCCCTTGTCAGTGGCCAGTTGGTGCAGCTCTAGGAGGCCCTGGTTGATTCTCTTCTCCATGTGGAGGGCGCACTCCATGGCCTCGAGCCCGCTCACCCAATCTTCACACTCCAGCCGCTTAATGTCTTGAAGACAAATGCGACCACCACGCTGGTTTTGCAGCCACATCAGCTTCATCGCATGCTCCCTTTTCTGATGAGATTGGCACAGGAAGTAGTGGGCGAAGTGCTCCAGGGCCACATCATCATGGTTGAAGTAGAAGGTCATGGACTCATACACGTAGGAGGCGTAGAGCTCCAGGTTGATCTGGTTATTGACTTCGGCCTCACAGTGGGGTTGGCAGCTCTGGCGCCGCTGCGACAGCAGGATGGTAGCCATGGCAGGCGATGGGGCAGGTAGTTGCAGTGGCAACAGTGACGGCAGAGGGCAAATGGTGAATAGAGTCGTATCTGCAACGGAACTGGAAGTGGGCAGTGGTAACCGTTGGGAGGAAGGTGTGGGCTCTGTGGGTGGAGATGGGGGGAGGCACAGGATGAGGATAAGGTGGCAGGAGTTGGGGAGATGTGGGCATGGGAGGGGCATTAACAGAGAGTTCCATTTATCACAATACTACAGGAGAGGGAGGAGAGGAGTGCACATAACATCACTAAGGGTACCTGATCCTAAACCAGGGGAAGTAAGGACCAGTTGGAGCCGAAACTTCACGTGCATGTAGATTACTTACGTACCTAATCCTGATTTGTACCTCACATCTTTATAATAAAAGAAAGTAAAACAAAAAATAAACAAAAACAGAGTTCCATTGATAACTTGGACAATACTTCACTTTTTGACCTCTGTTCAATTTCTAATTTTATAATAACATTTCTACTGTCAAAAGACTTTCTCTTGTCCTCCAATCGTTCCCCTCTGTAACAGCCTGTTCTCATTTTATAAGCCTAGTGTCTTCCTTAAGTTCTGAGAATATGAATTTTAATATTTTGGTAACTTTCTCTTCTTTTTTTCTTTAACTGTTTTTGGTTTTTCCCTCCAGAATTAGTTTGGTTTACTCATCATGATCTCAGTGTCCTGAAATGTCTGGCCAACCTTCTTTGGGGCATTAGTGTGGAGACTGTAGGTGGGACAGGATCACCTTAAATGCTAGAAGCATGGCCTTCCTCCAGCACTGAGAGACCTTAGTGATCTCACTTCTGTCTAGAGATGGCTTCCTGTCGAGGCTCTACCATGTCTTGGGCCCTGAAGCTTAATTCTCTCTGCAAGAGAGATTCCCACACATGGTGGGAACATGATCTCAAATACCTTGTGAGGCTCACAGTTTCAACACCAGAGGAAAAATTGTCTTCTCTAAGCTTTAATTTGATCAGTCCTATATGTTGATAGTTTAGGGTACTCAAAAATAATACCCGTGTCTTCCCCTATTAATTTAAAACCAGTTAACAGACACAGGACTTAACTGACTGAAGAACAGGCTTAGGTCTGTAGCCAAATGTGCTTGCTATCACTCTCAAGTCCTTTAATCAGTGAAACTTACTGTGGCAGAGTAAATTCACCAAACTTATTTGTTTTTCTCTTGCTCACACAACTGCATATTTTTCTACCTGTGCTTGTGATTGGGTGGGTCATGTTTGAGTTCTGACTAATGGAATATGAAAAAAAACTTGGTAATCACTATAAGTGGGCCTGGTTTATAGAAAAAACCCTGTGCAATTCATATGCTTAATGAAGAAGAGGAAGATGTCATAGAATGTGACCTGTCTATAGTGTGGAAGAAGCCTGGGAACTTGAATGACATATGGAGAATGCCCCACATCCCTGCTACCACCAACCTGCAGTGGAGCTAAATGAAAACAAAAAAATTAAAATTTGCTTTAAAAGCTAAAGAGATTTAGAATATCTGTTACAAGAGATTGCCTCTCCTACTAGTCTAATAACCTAGTTAAAGAAAATGCTGGCCAACCACAGGCTGTACCCACAGGGCCCCTGTAGGCTTATGGCATAGTGCATTCCAGAACACACTCTCCTGGAAAGACAGATGAAGAAAGGAAGAAGTGTAGATAGGACTGAGTCCACATACTTTCTTCCTTTTGCTTAATGCACTATGAAAGAAGGTAGGATCTGGGGACCCAAAGGAGAAAGCTGAGCTTGGAACTGAGTCACTCACACACACAAACTGCTTTCCTTTCGTTTTCAGACAGATGGCTGCAGCAGTGGAAGGCTACATGTCCCCAGATGGCCTCTCTCACAAATTGCTCACAAAAAAATATCTTATGGGTCAGAAAATCTTTCAAAATACATGTCCCCCCCGAAAACAAGCCCTGAAGCACAGTTCTGTTGGGTCTACCTCCTCTCTATCTTGCCATGTTTAATTTATCTTATGTGAAGACTAACACATAATTGACAACTCTTTGACCTCTTCTTTCTTTCTTTTCTTTTTTTTTTTTAAGTTGGAGCCTCA